>NC_041389.1:2555077-2557969 GCF_002162155.2 Triticum dicoccoides
CGTCCGCCACCCCCGAGCACGCACGGTCGCGCCCCTGCCCCACGACCCGGCCCGGCCCCCATCGTAGCCGTCGTCGCCGGCCACGCCCCTGCCCCGGCCCGCGCCCCCTACCGTGGTCGTCGCCGACACCCTCGCCGCCCCCGCCGTCGCCCTCGCCGGCCGCCCCCGATGTGAGCCGCCGCCATTAGGGCTTTGTGTTCAGTAGTGTGCTTTTTTTCATATATACATGTGTATTTTTTTGTTCATTGCATTTTTTTCATATATATAATGTATATATGTATGTGGTAGCTATATGATGAATGGATGTGGATGTATGTATGAATATAATGTTCATAGCATTTTTTGTTTATATATGTTTTTTCATATATGTATTAATTTTGTATTTAGGTTGTTAGTAGATATCGATTTTAGGTTAGTGCATTTTAGGTTAGTGTAGAGGAAAAAGTAAAATAAGTAAAAGGAAGAAAAGAGGAAGAAGGAAGAAGGAAGAAGAAGAAGAAAAAGAAGGAGAGGGAAAAGGAAAATAAGAAGAGGAAGAAAGGGGAAGAAGAGGAGATGAAGAAGAGGAGAAATAAATAAGAAGAGGAAAAAAGAAGAAAAAGAAGAGGAGAAGAAGAAAGGAATAGAGGGAGAAGAAGAAAAAATATAATAAATTATATTTTTTCTTCTTCTCCCTCTATTCCTTTCTTCTTCTCCTCTTTCTTTCTTCTTTTTTTTCTTCGATCTTCTCCTCTGTCGTCGTCGATATACCCCTCCCGATAACTTCAACACGAGGTGGGGGGCGGTCGATATACCCCCTCCCCGATAATATTATTTTCCCATGTACGTATGTCGTGTTGATACAAACTCCCGATAACTTCAACACGTGGGGGGGGGGGTCGATATACCCCCTCCCCGATAATATTATTTTTCCATGTACGTATGTCGTCGTTGTCGATATAAACCCCTCCCGATAACTTCAACACGTGGGGGAGGGTCGATATACCCCCTCCCGATAACTTCAACACGTGGGGGGTCGATATACCCCCTCCTGTTAACTTCAACACATGGGGGGGGGTCGATATACCCCCTCCCCGATAACATTTATTTTGCCGTGTATGTATCTCGTCGTTGTCGATATTACCCCCTTGAAGCATTGTCGAGGCCACCCCAAACCCTAGAGAAGCAGCGTCGAGGCCACTAATTAATATGATTCCATATCTGTCATGTTTGAATAATAATTGCCATGTTGTAAATATTTGTAGAAACTATGGACACCCCCCGAGACGTAGCAACAGAAGTGATGTTGGAGGAGATAATCGCACATGGAAGTGATGTCGTCTTATCGTTTCTGAACGACACCGATGGTCTGGAAGGACTGGGTGAAGAAGCAGGCAATTATGATGGCTCCTTTGACCCAATGCCGGTGCAAGAAGGAGACCATGAGGACAGCTCCGCTGACCCAATGACGGTGCAAGGAGACCGTGATGACGGCTCCGGTGACCGAACCGAGTCTGGCCAGGTATATATATTAGTTAAGCCTGTGCTGACTAGCTAGTTGATGCATTCATTGTTTTGGTATATGTACACATATTAATTAACTCTCGTCTTTCTTCTTTTTTCTAGCCCTCTGGATCGAGCACAACTTCGGTAAGGAGACGAGTCCCAAAGAAAAAGCTGAGCTCGGATGAAAGGTTTGAGATCACAGCAATCGTGCGCGATGGCGTACTGATTGAAGCCATCCAGACAAAGAACGCATTTGCTGCTTAGTGCGGGGTTCTTGTTAGGGACAAGATCCCGATCAGCATCCACCAATGTGCATATTCGGTTTCCCTTATTACTCGAGCGAGTTTATAGTAATGTAATTGATGAGTTATGCATGCGTGCGCAGGTACCACTATGTTCTTCTGGAGATTAAGCTTGAGCGGGGAGTAGTAAACGTCTTAGACTCGAGACGAAAAGATCCCCAAACCTATGCGGACATGACTAATTTGCTCAACAAGTAAGTTCAATAGATAATTATCGCACCATATCGACAACTTTTTGTTCATTTCCTGATATCTCAAGTAATAATAATTATTTTCTTTGTCTTGCAGGGTTTGGAAATAGTTCACCGCAGAAGTTCCGGGACTGCCGAAGGAGCTGCGATATACATACCCGAAAGTAAGTACTACTAGCTAGCTAGTTGCGCGCATCTCCCGTTGATTCTATAGCTGTACTTTCATCAATGCCATTTATAATGCTTCATTATCAATTTGATTGACCTCTATTTCTCGTAAAGTGCTTGTGGCAGGAACAAGGGAATGATTTCTGTGGATACTACGTGTGCGAGTTCATCTACAACGCGACTTTAAAAAATAAGCGGGGCTACTCTAAAAGACAATATGAAGTGCTTAAGCAATAATATTCACAATTTCATTTTATTATACCATCATTTCTGTTGAGTTTCATTCATATATGTATTAACCCCCTTCTTCAAATTAGACGTGGCAGATGCGGGATGAACTCCTAGAACAAGATCGCATGAAAGCAATTCAAGAGGAATTGGCGGGATTCTTTCTTGACCACGTCATCAATAAAGCCGGAGAATATCATGTGGAAGTTGATTTCAATTGCTAGGGGATTGTAAGATATCTTACATATTGTATATGTATGTAACCAGTAGCATCAGATAGATAATATGAAAACTTGTTGTTCGACCAATCTCTCGGAGAAGGAGAGGTTGATCGATCACTTCTCTCGGTATGCATGACGAACTTCTGTACTTAATGGTTCCCTTCATTTTCTTACTAGCTAGCGTGTCGAGGGCCTCTCTATGTACAATACGTAGCGTCGACCAAGCACGTACATAAGAGAGGACACTTCTCTTTATTAATTAGTTAGCTAACACAATATATGAAACACCTAAATTAA
>NC_041389.1:2558089-2567097 GCF_002162155.2 Triticum dicoccoides
AAAACAAAAACCCCAGCCACTAAAATGTTGACGCGTGGATGCCTTTTGGTCCCGGTTGGTGCCACCAACCGGGACCAAAGGCCCTACTGCCTGGGCTCGGCGCACCGGCCACGTGGAGGACCATCTGTCCTGGTTCTTGTTGGAACCGGGACTAAAGGGGGAGGCATTAATAACGACCCTTTAGTCCCGATTCAAGAACCGGGACAAAAGGCCCTCACCAACCGGGACAAATGCCCTGTTTTCTACTAGTGCATGTGCATTGACTCCGCTTTAAAGCAAATAAAAGGTATAACACAATATTTTGAAAAGTACAGAGATGAGGAGTTTTCTTCAAGTTTGAGCATCGCTAAAGTTATTGCAATTGAAATGGGAATATAGCCATATTTTCCAGTGAAACGTCGTGCTAAGAGGAAGAAACAGTAGGACGAAAGTGATTGTCAAGAAGAAATTCTAGAAGCTGAGAAGGCTTTCCGAGTTAAGTATTTTAATGTTTTGGTTGATGTGGCAATCACTTCTTTGAATGACAGATTTAAAGAACTCATGGTGTTTAAGGATATATTCGGATTTTTATTGAGCTCGGGCACCCTGAAGTCATTAAGTGACAATGAACTTGAAGAATGTTGCACAAAATTTGCAGAAACTTTCTCTCTTAATGGTTCATCTGATGTTGAGGTATACGATCTTATTTCTGAATTGAATATTATGATATTCACTTTGCCAGATGGCGTAATGTGTGCTATGGAGATTTTCGGGCATGTCAGAGAAGTTGATTGCTATCCAAATATCTCCATTGCCTATCGCGTCTTATTTAATGTGCTTGTGACGGTCGTATAGGCCGAAAGAACCTTTTTGAAGTTGAAATTATTGAAGAATTATCTGAGGTCTACAATGACTCAAAAGAGGTTAAATGGTTTGGCTACGTTATGCATCGAGAAGAAATTATTAGATGAAACTGACATCGACCCCATCATAAGTGACTTTGCATCGAGGAATGTTAGAAGAAATTTTTAAGGTAATATGTATAAATTATTTGATATGCATATTGATTCTGGATGCACTTAAGTATTATTAATAATAATTTATGTATACCTTTTCTTGAGACAAATATATATATAGACACACACACATATAATTATAATGACTTGTATATTAAGGGCCCCCAATTTTATTTCGCCCCGGCCCCGAAATCTCAGGACCGGCCCTGTCCAAATTCTTGATGACCCACCACATCTCCTTCTCATGAGCTACCCTCCACACCTCCTCCTGGCGCCATGTCTCGAGGGAGGCGGCGAAGGCGTCCAAGATCTAGTCCCCTTGATCTCCATCTCATTCTCGTCGATTTGCGGGGTCAGGAGGGACTTCTCCTTCAATTCCATCACGTGAACGACGTCGTTCAACTCCACCGATGTGCACTGTGTACCAGAAGACGTTGGTCCTTGGGCTGGTATGCAGGGCACATATGGTTCCCTGAGCCCAGGTGCCACACGTGCACGCTGGAGGGTGGTCGGCGTGGATCACAACAATGGTGGTGAGGATGAACATGCCAATGAAGGAGGGGGCGGCGGCGGCGGCGGCGATGGCGTGCAGCGGACGAGGTAAGTATCACTGACGTAGGCACCAAAGACGGTGGCAAGACTGCTCAAGCTAGTGAAGATGTTGAGGAGGGTGGTAGTGTTGACACTCGGCATGTGGTACACCATCCTCAGGTACACATCATGTTCTACAGTGTTTCGATCGTCCCTAGCTTTTGCAATGTCTCGTTCCCTGTGACAAACAAACACATATTCGTTTAGTTTTACTAGTTCAAAATTAAATCAAAAGACAAGACGGTATTCATCTTTTGTGAAATTCAGTTGCCACTTGCCACGTTCTTTCTAGAATGTATCTCATTACATTCTGACATAGCAGCGCCTGTAGCTCAGTGGATAGAGCGTCCGTTTCCTAAGCGGAAGGCCGTAGGTTCGACCCCTACCTGGCGCGTCTTTTTTTTTTTTGCTTCTTTTTCCTTTAAATTCCAACAGAGCTGGGCATGAGGCTTGTGCCTATAATTTCATGCAGTATTGTAACCATCCATGATCCATCCGTCCCTAAATTCGTTGTGGACGGTTTAGTTTGAGCTGTTAGCCATGATCCATCTATAATTTGATGCAGTATTGTGAACGGTAAGCAATCCAAAGTATTCAAAAAAAAGACTATGATTCATTTTCTTCTTCACAGTAGCCTATTTGCTTTTCCTTAGGAATCGTGGTCCACCTTTTTTAGTCTAAACACACTTTATTAATCATCGTAGGCAAATAAATTGGAATACATTTGACGTCTGAAGGATGAAGGATCACAGATGGGGTCCCAAAGAAAGGCCTAAAGCGTGCTTAGCGAGGCTATGAGCCTCATTGTTTTCTCACGTCCTTCAAAGATGAAAGGACATGCTATAAACTGAGATGGAAGTAGCTATGATCTCCTTGATAATACTGCCGTACAAACCTCCTGCATTGTTCTTGATGTTCTTGACGACCTCTTGACAATCCGACACTATTATATGTGACAGAGCGAGATCCAACGCCGGAAAAAGGAGCTTCTCAGCAAGCAAGTGCCTCCAATGTTGCCGGGTCTGTAACGCCTTCGCACTTTATAGCAGAAGTACCTAAAAATTTCCCCTTTACCGAAAAAGGCTTTCGCCCCGCTTTATAAATAAAACAAACCGCCACAGAGCATACAAACCGAAGCAAGTCCACACACACCCACCCAAGACTCACGACAAAGTACATAGGTTCTGCTGAGGGCACAGCTCAACAAACCCAAAAGGAAAAGAAAAACAACACCCACACACCAAACACAAGGCGTCTAGTCAGGATCCGGCGGAGGCGGCGGGGGCGGCGGCGACAGGCGGACGGCCATCGAACGGATGTCGGCGATGAAGGCGGAGATGGCGTCACGGTCCGGGGGGCGGCTAAGCGGCCGCCAAAGCTGCAAGAAACCCGAGAATTTGTAGAGAGCGTCAGTAGCGCGACGAAGGGGAGCGTGCTGAATCACAAGCTTATTGCGAACGGTCCAAAGAGTCCAGGCGAGAACGCCAACCTCAAGCCACCTAATGTGGCGAGAGGACGCGTGGGACAACTGGAGTTCAGCAAAAAGGTCCGGGAAATTGATGTGGCACCAACTACCACTGACCACCTCGCGAAAGCAGCTCCAGAGGAACTGGGCGGAGACGCGGGAGAAGAAGATATGGTTCGAGTCTTCAGGGACTCCACAGAGCGGGCAGATACCGGTGCCCGGGCCATTGCGCTTGCAGACCTCCACTCCAGACGGGACCCGGCCGCGAATCCACTGCCACATGAATATGCGGATCTTCAGGGGAACGCGGACGGACCACACCATCGATAGGGGGAGGGGAACGGAGGATGGGGCAATGGCCGGGTATAGCGACTTGGTGGAGAACAAGCCCGACGGATCCAGACGCCACCGCACAAGGTCCGGTCTGCCATCCACCAATGGCTCATGCAACACAACGCAATCAAGCAACTCACGCCAGGCGGCGGATTCCGCCGGCCCAAAAGGCCGACGGAAAGCAAGGCGCCCTAAGTCAAGAAGGGCCCTATTGACCGAAATCGTGGGGTCGACGGAGATAGAGAAGAGGGCGGGGAAGCGGGCCGCAAAGGGAGAGTCTCCGGCCCAATGATCAAACCAGAAAAGCGTCGAGAGGCCGGATCCCTCCGAGATGGAGGTCCCAATGCGGAGCACCGGGAGAAGCTGGACAATAGACTCCCAGAACTGAGAGCCTCCCGATTTCTGGCAGAAGGCTAGGGGCTGACCCCGCAGGTATTTATTCCGGATAATGTCGAGCCAGAGGCCACCTTGACCCTGGGCGATGCGCCAGAGCCAACGGGAGAGAACGGCAATATTCATCCTTTTAGAGCACATGATGCCCAGACCACCTTGCTCCCTGGGCTTGCAGATGTCAGGCCAGCTGACCATGTGGTACTTCTGCTTATCATGCTCGCCAGCCCAGTAGAAGCGGGACTGAAATTTGGCGATCTCCTTGTGGAGAGATTCATGGAGGCTGTAGAAATTCATAAGGAACAGAAGGAGACTGGAGAGGGAAGAGTTGATGAGAATAGTCTGGGCCGCCTTACATAGCCATCTCCCCTGCCAGGGCTCGCAATGGGATTGGAGCTTAGTCACGGAGGGCCGCAGGTCCGCGACGGAGAGTCGCGAGTCACTAATGGGTGTCCCCAGGTAGGAGGTGCGGAAAGAGCCCAGGCGGCAATTAAGTCTGTTGGCGATGGCCATAGACTCAGAGGGGGAATATCCCATAACCATGACATCACTCTTCTCAAAGTTGATCTTGAGGCCCGACATCTGTTGGAAGCAGAGAAGGAGGAACTTGAGGTTGGCGATGTCCACCTCCGAGACTTCGACCATAATGATCGTGTCGTCAGCATACTGGAGGATGGAGATCCCCGAGCCCCCAGAAAGGTGTGGGGTAATCCCACGGATGTGGCCAACGGCTTTTGCCTTATCAAGGATGGAGGCAAGAGCGTCCACTACCATATTGAACAGGAACGGGGAGAAGGGGTCGCCTTGGCGCACCCCACAAAGGGTAGGGGAGAAAGGACCAATCTCGCCGTTGATGTTAACCGCCGTGCGACCGCAAGAGACCATTTGCATGACTCTAGTGATCCACCGGTCATCAAAGCCCTTCCGAAGAAGGACTTCCCTGAGGAAGGTCCAGCTAACAGAGTCGTAGGCTTTGTGGAAATCGATCTTCAGAAAGACCGCCTTAAGGCGTTTGACCCGGACCTCGTGAAGGACTTCATGAAGGACCAGGACTCCATCTAGGATATATCGGCCCTTAATGAAGGCCGACTGGTTAGGGTGGGTTATCCGGTCAGCAAGCAGGGTCACCCTATTGGCGTACCCTTTGGCCAGGATCCGGAAGATCACATTAATGATCGTGATCGGCCGGAACTGCCGGATGTCGGACGCCCAGGGACCTTGGGGATGAGAGAGATGATCCCGTAGTTGAGGCGCCCCAGGTCAATAGAGCCAACAAAGAATTCCTTGAAGATGGCCATGACTTCTGGTTTAATCACGTTCCAGAAGGTCTGGAAGAAGATGACTGGGAGTCCATCCGGGCCCGGAGCAGAAGACGCATTCATACCCTTGATAGCCTCCCAGACCTCCTCCTCAGAGAAGGGGGACGTCAAGGCCGCGTTCTCCAAGTCGGACACTAGCTGGAGACCGGCCCAACAATCAGGGGCGAGGGAGATGCCGCTCCGAGGAGCGGCAGAGAAAAGGGACCTATAGAAGCCGTCGACATGGGTCCGGATGTCGCGGGGGTCCTGGAGGAGGGTCTCCCCATCCCAGAGAAGGGGGATGGTGTTGCATCTACGGCGGCCGTTGGCGATAGCCTGGAAGTATGCAGTATTCGCGTCACCCTTCAGGACCCATTTCTGCGCACCCCGAAGGCACCAATAAGCCTCCTCATCGGTGTAGATCACAAAGAGTTGGTCTTCGAGGTCATAGCGGGACAACCACTCGTCCGGAGAGAGACCCACCACGTCGGCCCTAAGGTCAAGGGCCTGGATCGCGGTAAGCATCGCCTTCTTACGCTCCCTGGCATCGCAGCCAAGGTTGCCCCCCCATCCCTTCATAAACTGCCTGCCATGTTTCGCATAGAAGTGCCACGCGTCAATAGCCGACGGGGGCCGAGGGTGGGGGTGGGCCCGAGCCTCGATCCACCGCGCGCAGACGGTGTCGGTAAATCCAGACTGGGAGAGCCAGAAGGTCTCAAAGCGGAAACGAGGGGGATCGGCGGACGCTCGTCCGCGGAGGAGAGAAGAAGGGGGACATGATCCGAGCCAATCCTAGTGATGGCGCGGAGAGAGGCTAGGGAGCAATGGAGGTCCCACTCCGGGGACACTAAGACCCTGTCCAAGATGGACTGGGTCGGGGAGGCTTGCCGATTGGTCCAGGTGAACCGGGCACCAATCCTATCAATCTCCCGGAGGGCGAGGTCAGCAATGAAGTCATTAAACAACTGCATCCAGGCAAAGCAGACATTGTCGTTGCTCTTGTCTTCCGCCACGCGCAGCAGGTTAAAGTCGCCACCCACTACCACGTGGAGGAAGGCAGCCGAGATCTTCCGGTGGAGCTCCTCAAGGAAGGCGGCCGACCGACTATGGTCGGCAGGCCCGTAGACAATGATGATCTCTCACTTGAAGTTGAGAGATCTCTCGAATAATTCCATGCTGACGAAGAATTCCCCCCGATCCATGCTGCCCACCTCGAAGGTGGCATCCTTCACACCTAAAAGGAAGCCACCCGAGTGGCCTAAGCTCCCACTAGAAGGGAGCCAGTGCCACGCAAAGAGGTGGGAGCTCAAACAGTCGAGCTCAGGGAGCGAGAAGTCGCGACGCATGGTCTCCTGAACGGCAACGATGTCGATGTGCTCATCCCGCATGTACTTCAAAAGTTGGCGGCGGCGACCATCATGGCCGAAGCCGCGGATGTTCCAGAAGAGGGCTCGCATTAAGGAGCCATCGGGGGGCTGCTTGACTCCAGAACACGAGAAGCGCTTTGCGCGCGAAGAGCCGCAGTGCGGGAGCGAGTACGGCCACGGATCTCCGCCCCGGCCGCCGGAGGGGGGGCACCGTCCGCCGCGGACCAAGCGGCGTGGGAGACACCCCCACCGCAGAGGCGGCCGGAGGTAAAAGGAGGGCTGCACGGGCCTCCGCGAGCTTCCCATCAAGGATCTCACGAGCTCTGATGGCCGCGATCTGGACTAAAGGGGGGCCAGCCTCCCCTCTGAAGATGATCGCGGAGTCGGAGGCCACTTTGGCGAGGTTCCCCAAAGGAATAGACTCAAGCGCAGAGAAGGAACAAGACGAAGCAGAGGGGGGAACGGGGGGCGTACCTAGCTCCAGGTTACGGACGGAAGCGCGGAGCTCCGCCCGCTCGGGGATGGGCAGAGCTGGGCTGCCCTCAGGGTGGGCAGCATCCAGCCGCGCACTCCGGCGGCAGGCAACCACCGGGTAGGAGGTCGACCTACCGCGACGGGAGTAGGCGGCTGAACGGGGGGGAGGGGGCTGGGCCGCCATCGGAGTGAGAACGCGAGCCACACCCTCCCCCGTCAGAGACGGTGAGGGAGAGGCCAGCTGAACAGGCCCAGAACAGCCGAGGAGGAGTGGCGCAGGAGGTGGCGACGCAGCCGGCGGAGGAGGTGGCGCGAGGAGGGTCGCAGGGACAGGAGCCGGGGCATCCTGCGGCAGAGGCGAGGGCGGGGCATCCCCTAGCCGTGGAGGAGACAAGGCGGTGGGGATACCTACGGCCGGGGAGGGGGGATCCACCACAGGCGGCATTTCCCCCTCCGCGGGCGCCGCCGGCACATCAGGGGGGCGCCGAGGGGCAAGGCCACCGAGTCCCGCTCCGTAGGAGGGGACGAGCCGGGAAACGCGGGGAGGAGGACGGGCAGACCACCATGCCCACACTGGAGATGTCGCTCCCCTCGGAGGGAGACGCCGCCGCGAGCGAAGGGCCACCCAGCGGAGGGAGAGGAGCGGCCTGGCGGCCCTTGCCCCCCGCGGCAGGTGGAGGAGGCGAGGGGGAAGGGGAGCGGGAGTCCTCGGACGCCCCCTCCCCATCCGAGCGGTGGGACCGGAGCGGTGACGGCCGTGGTAGTCCCCACCGGCCCCCGGGTTGCCACCTGGGGGGCCGGCGTCGAAGGAGCGGGGGCTCCCAACGTGGTTGGGAGGCTCGGGGGCGAACCTGAGGTCGAAGACCTGGTCGTTGAAGAAGACGCGGACTGAGGTGCGAAGCTTGGAGGAGTCGAGGCACTTGACCTTGACCCGGACCTCCTCCTCCTCCTTGCGAATAGAGAGCTCATCAACCGCCACCACCTTGCCCAAGAGACAGGACATCTGGCGGATGACGAGCTCGGACCGTGCAATATCGGGGAGGCCGGAGATGAGGATCCAGGCGGTGTCGAGGAAGGCCACGGCCTGAGCATCGAGGACCGGCTCGGAGATCTCGACAACCAGCTGGTTGAGGGCGAGAGTGATACGGCCACTACGCGTCGCGTAGCCGTAGCTGACGGAGTCGGGGAAGACGACAGAGAAGATGTGACCGGCGGATGGGGTGACCACCCAGTCCCACTGGTGACGGTAGAGATGGTTGAGCTCAGCCTCAATCATCTCCGGGGATGCCACGCCATCGACGACCGTGACAATCGCCTGAAGGGAAGGAGACGGCGGAGGGGCGTCAGGGACCTCGAGGTGGAAGAAACCCAACCCCTGGATCCCATGCCCATACATCATGAGCTCCGAGACCACCGGTCTATCCAGACAGAGGAGGGCGGGGTGGCCGGGATCCTTGCAGAGGTAGCAGCACTGGCGGTTGACGCAGTTGACTTGCGAGTGCCCCCTCACCCCATAGTTGAAGCAGGGGGGCGAGGGAGACCAGAGACGGGGCCGGGAGTGGTGGAGGATCCCGGACCCGCGGGAGGGGGCACAGGCAGCACGCCGCGAACGCCGCGCCGCTTCTTCTTCTTGGCTGACGGAGCCGGGGCCACACCCCCGGGGGCCGAAGCGTGGGACGGCACATAGCAGCACGGCTCCGGAGTGGGGAGGATCCCGTCCCTGGGGCTGGAGGGGCTGAGCCGAGCCGCGCGGGAGGGGGATGGAGAGCGGCCCCTACGAGGGGGCGGCGACGGAGAGCGCCGGTGGGAGCACCAATCTCCCGACGAAGCCCGAGGCGACCGGGACCTGCCGCGGTCCTCGCGACGGGTGGGGGAACGGCGGCAGTCGCGGAGCTCCCACCGGAGCTCCTCTTCGCGCCGGATGCCGTCGGGGGAGGGGCGGGCAGGCTCACGCTGGAGCTCCACCGCCTTCCTCTTGTCCCGGGGGGCGGGGTCATTCCACTCCCGCGGCATGGGGCGATGCGGCGAGAGAGGAGGAGGCGAGAGCAGGGGGGTAGACGCGAACTGGGGGAGGGAAGCAAGCCGGGCGGCCGGA
>NC_041389.1:2567426-2636603 GCF_002162155.2 Triticum dicoccoides
GCCGAGGCGGAGAGGAGTTCAGCGGGTGCGAGTTGAGGGGAGGGAATAGCGACGTAGGGGGGAGGAGGAAGGGGGAGCCCGCACGAGAGCCAGATCGAGGGGGCCTCCTTAGATCTGGGCCTAGGGCAAGGGTCCGGTCTACCCAGACTGGGCGGACCGGGAGCTGCGGGGTGGGCCGAACCGAAGCGGGCCGCGAGGGGCCCATCAGCCGTGGTGGGCCGAGGCCCAGCAGCCCAACCAACCGCGCGGAGCAGTCCACGCGCCGGGAGGGAGCGGGTGCGAGGAAGGAAACCCTACCGAGGCCGTCCACCGGCGCCGCCGCCGCCGCGGGACCAGCCCGGGCGGCAGGAGAGGCCAAGGCGCCCCGGTCCGCATGCACCTGGAGCCTGGAGGATCCGAAATGCGCGATGAACGGCCTGCACGGGGCGGTGCGGCGCGTCTTGGACGGGAGGAGGGGAGGGAGGGAGAGAGGCGACGGGGAGGAGGAAGGGGGGGATCGGCGGCCGCGCCACCACCACTGGGCGGCGCCAGGAGGAGCGGGCGGCGCCCCGGTCGGAGCGCCCGGCCACGCCCCAGGCAAGCTCACGTCGGCGGCGCGAAGACCGACCAGCCAAGGTCCCCCCTTGGATGGCATCCGCCCGAGCCGGGCTCAGGGGAGCCGAGGGGGGAGGGCGGCGCCCGCCTGCCAGGAGCCGAAACCCTCGCGTGGGGGGCTGAGCTCCCTGGCCGGCGGGGCGGAGCGAGCCGGCGACCGGAGCAGGGAGACGCAGGGGCCGGGGGAGCTATGGGAAGGGGGAAAGGGGGATCATCCGCAAAGTCAGCCCAGCAGAACCTGGCCAGCGGAGCGGCGGCTGAGGGGGTGCACGCCGGGGAGGGCGGCACCGGGACCGCGGAGGAGGAAGGGGGAGCCGTGGAGAGGGCGAGGCAGGGCGCCGGCGGCGAGGGGTCGGGCGTGGCGAGGGCGCCCGTGGGGTCGCCAGGAGAGTCGCCCATTATGCTGGAGATGTTTTAGTCACCAATTTAGCATCGGAGACTGGCTCGAGCACATTTTTCAAATTTCCCCTTTCATCCCTCACTAGTAGAAAAAACCCCATTCGTCCCGGTTCATGAGGGTCATTTGTCCCGGTTCCCCAATCAGGACTAAAGGATCGGTACTAAAACCCTACACCTTTAGTCCCGGTTCGCCCAGGAACCGGGACATATGGGGATCCACGTGGCCACTGCCGCTTGCCCAGGCAGGGGGACCATTTGTCCCGGTTTACAAGTCTACATACTCGACTACCACAAGTTTACAAGTCTCGGGATGACACAAGATGAAATAGTTCTCAAGCACATACAAGGAGCAGTTTCAAACACAACATAACATGAAGTTCACATGGTTTTGGATATCGGAGTGGTAACATCAACATCCTGTGTGGCGTTTGCTTCCCCAACTCCACCAACTTGAGGCGGAACTACCGGAACATTGTTTGACCATTGTGATGAATTGACCCAATAATGAGATGAATGCATATGGTAATGCCGAAAATGGTGATAGAAATAGTTTGAACGAAACTCACAATGTTCCACTCTAGCGTTGGTGGCATCTCTAGCACTGGTTTTCCTTGCATGGAATAAAGATTGGCCACCATATGTTGTAAAGACTTCACTAGATAATCTTGTGCCTTCAACTTAGCCCGGTCTTCATCTCGTTCTTTCTGGGTCTCAATCAGTCGAGTCTACAATATAGCAATGCAAATGTCATTCATGTTGAAATGCAAACATGCAGGACCATGAAGGATCAACAAAGAAGCGCTGACCTGAATATCCTCAATAATGGTCGTGGTATGTGGTACGTACGTGACGCTCTATGGTAGGAGTAGAGCCGGTACTCATAGCACGGACCGTGTTGACTCTCGGAAGGCAGGAGGTTATGAAAGAATCGGGGTGAACCGCCATTCGGCTATTCGGTCTACCGCCTGCCGCGACAATGGCCACAAGAGGGTCAAACGGCAGCACATGAGGATCAGCCTCTTGCCATATGTCTCCTTCAATTTTTCGTGTAGTTCTCCCCATCTGACCAGGCTTTAGAGCTGATCCGGTCCCCCTCCGGGTGGAGAGGGTTCGTGTCCTTGTCGTCTATGGTACGTTAGATGGTCCATGCCTCGAAGTAAGAGATATCCTTGCCAGTGTCTTCTTCCTGCAAAAGAAAACGATCCAAACAATCAAGGGAATGCCCACAAATGAAAGAGAACATGATGAAAATAAAAGGATGTTGTTGCCTACATGTTTGCAGAAGACACCTTGATGGTGAGGTTGCCTTGAAGGTGTCCTGGACAACCCATTAACTTACACAGTTACCCTATGATGTAGGGTAGAACCCTAGACGTCTGATCTTTCACGTTTGGAGAGAATCCTACCAAGAAAACGAAGAACACGAGAGGGGAACATGAGAGAAACACAAGAGAAAACACTCAACCAACAAGAAGATAGTCACACATGTGCTAGATCCTCGAAACACGGTACAAGATCCGAATCCAACAAGGGATGATACATAGGGTAACAGGTTCTTCTCCGTGAGGAGGTCTTGAAGAGGGTCTTCTCCGAGAGGAGGTCTTGAATCCAAGTGGATCTTCTCCGAAGAGGTGATGGTCCCTAGCGATGGGGTAGATCCGGATGGATGAGCAAAGCTCTATCTCAAAGTATGAGCTATCACAATGCTAACCTTGACTAGGAGGAGGAGGAGGTCTATTTATAGTCTAAGTGCAAAATGGGGACGAAGTGAAGGGGTACATGGCCTTTGGGGCCGAGACTGCGCATTCAGGTAGCGGATGTCCGGTCTCTACCGGTCGTCTAGTCGCTTGCAGAGGTCCGGACGTCTAATAGGGCTCGGACTTCCGCTGATTTGGCTCGGGTGCAGGGGTGCCGGACGTCTGGTGGTTTCCAGTCTTCTGGCCGTCGGCTGCCTGCTAGCTTCGGTCTTCTGTAGATTCGGCTTGCTTGCTGACTCGCCGGTCGTTCGGTGTAGG
This sequence comes from Triticum dicoccoides, assembly GCF_002162155.2. Lineage (NCBI taxonomy): Eukaryota > Viridiplantae > Streptophyta > Magnoliopsida > Poales > Poaceae > Triticum > Triticum dicoccoides. The sequence continues at coordinate 2,570,435 of NC_041389.1, forward strand.
TCGGTCGTCCGATCGCTTGGTGGTGTAGTCGGCTGGGCCTTCAGGGGCCGGACGTCCGATCCTTGTCGGACGTCCGCTGGCTGGAGCATCAGGCGCCGGACGTCCGGTCCCTGGCGGACGTCCGCTGGCTGGAGCTTCTTCGGTCGCACTTCTTCTTGTCCTTCATGCTCGGTGTCCTCGCTGTCTTGGCCATTGGGCGTAGCTGTTCCGTGGCCTTCTTCTAAGTACCTGATCACACATAGTGTTTCCGCTTGAGGTAGTATCCATGTCTCATGTGTAGAAAAGGGTAGTTCGAAGAGGATTGAGTTCACCTTATCTTTGATAGCCTTTGCTGGAGCTTTTGTCATTGGTCCAAGTGGTGTCGTGGGAGATGTAGGTACGTCCATGGGGATGATCGTGGGATGCTTCACATCATCTCCCCCCCGGGAAAGATCCAACCTCGGATCAAAAGCTTCATCACCATGGTATGGCGAGAGATCTTTGACATTGAAGCTGACGCTCACGTTGTACTTGTTGCTTCGAAGGTCGATCTTGTAAGCGTTGTTGTTGTAGCATGCTAGCACCTTGAAGGTTCCATCGGCTCGTGGTAGAAGTTTCGACTTGCGTTCGTTGGGGAAGCGGTCCTTGCAAAGGTGTAGCCACACTAGATCTCCAATGTTGAATATCATGGGTTTCTTGTTGATGTTGAGCTTGGTCGCGATTCGTTGTACTTGGCGCTCGATGGTGTGCCTTGTATCTTCATGCATCTTCTTGAGGTAGCTTGCTCATGCACTCGCGTCCATGTTGGTGCACTCTTGTAGTGGAAGAGGTAGAATGTCCAATGGGGACAAAGGGTTGAAGCCATAGACGACCTCAAAGAGGGACTTGCCGGTAGTCGAATGTCTTGCGCGGTTGTAGCATACTCGGCGATGGGTAGGCACTCCTCCCACTCCTTGATGTTCCTCATAATTAACACGCAAAGTAGAGTGGAGAGTGTACGGTTCGTCACCTCCGTTTGGCCGTCGGTTTGAGGATGGTATGCCGAAGAGAACAAGAGCTTGATTCCAAGCTTGGCGCATAGAGTCTTCCAAAAGTAACTCAAGAACTTGACATCGCGGTCCGGGACGATCGTCTTGGGCACTCCATGTAGGCGCAAGATTTCCCTACAAAAGATATTCGGAATATGTGAAGCATCGTCTATCTTGTTGCACGGGATAAAATGAGCCATTTTAGAGAATCGGTCCACAACAACAAACACGGAATCCTTTCCATTTTGAGTTCTAGGCAAACCAAGTACAAAGGCCATGCTAATGTCTTCCCAAGGTTGATATGGTATAGGAAGAGGCATGTAAACAACATGGGATTGAGCTTTTGACTTAGCTTTGCGACATGTAGAGCATCGGTTGGTGAAGCGTGAGACGTAGCGGAACATCTTGGGCCAAAAGTAGTTCTTGGAGAGCATGGTGAATGTCTTGTCGCGTCCAAAGTGTCCCATGAGTCCGCCTCCATGAGCCTCTTGCAAAAGGAGCAAACAAAGAGAAGACTCGGGAATACAAAGTGTGTTAGCTCTCATAAGATAATCATCCTTGATGTAATATTGTTCCCAAGAAATATGCGTCAAACACTTGGCATAAGTGATATGTCTCCAACGTATCTATAATTTTTGATTGCTCCATGCTACTTTATCTACTGTTTTGGACTATATTGGGCTTTATTTTCCACTTTTATATTATTTTTGGGACTAACCTATTAACCGGAGGCCCAACCAAGAATTGATGTTTTTGCCTATTTCAGTATTTCGAAGAAAAAGAATATCAAACGGAGTCCAAACGGAATAAAACCTTCGGGAACGTGATTTTCTCACCGAACGTGATCCAGGAGACTTGGACCCTGCTCCAAGGAACAACCGAGGAGGTCACGAGGGTGCCCCCCAGGCGCGCCCCCCTGCCTCGTGGGCCCCCTGTTGCTCCACCGACGTACTCCTTCCTCCTATATATACCTACGTACCCCCGTCAAATCAAATACGGAGCCAAAAACCTAATTCCACCGCCGAAACTTTCTGTATCCGCGAGATCCCATCTCGGGGCCTGTTCCGGAGCTCCGCCGGAGAGGGCATCTACCACGGAGGGCTTCTACATAAACACCATAGCCTCTCTGATGAAGTGTGAGTAGTTTACTTCAGACCTTCAGGACCATAGTTAGTAGCTAGATGGCTTCTTCTCTCTTTTTGGATCTCAATACAATGTTCTCCCCCTCTCTTGTGGAGATCTATTCGATGTAATCTTCTTTTTGCGGTGTGTTTGTTGGGACCGATGAATTGTGGGTTTATGATCCAGCTTATCTATGAATAATATTTGAATCTTCTCTGAATTCTTTTATGTATGATTGAGTTATCTTTGCAAGTCTCTTCGAATTATCCGTTTGGTTTGGCCAACTAGATTGGTACTTCTTGCAACGGGAGAAGTGTTTAGCTTTGGGTTCAATCTTGCGGTGTCCTAACCGAGTGACAGAAAGGGTTGCAAGGCACGTAATGTATTGTTGCCATCGAGGATAACAAGATGGGGTTTTTATCATATTGCATGAATTTATCCCTCTACATCCTGTCATCTTGCTTAAGGCGCTACTCTGTTTTTAACTTAATTCTCTAGATGCATGCTGGATAGCGGTCGATGAGTGGAGTAATAGTAGTAGATGCAGAATCGTTTCGATCTACTTGTCTTGGACGTGATGCCTATATACATGATCATACCTAGATAACCTCATAATTATTCGCTTTTCTATCAATTGCTCAACAGTAATTTGTTCACCCATCGTAGAATACTTATGCTCTTAAGAGAAGCCACTAGTGAAACCTATGGCCCCTGGGTCTATTCTCATCATATCAATCTTTATTATTTTATTACTTGCTTTGTTTTTACTTTAGCTTTTACTTTTCACTTTGCATCTCTATATCAAAAATACCGAAAATATTATTTATCATCTCTATCAGATCTCACCCTTGTAAGTGACCTTGAAGGGATTGACAACCCCTAATCGTGTTGGTTGCGAGTAGCTATCGTTTTGTGTAGGTACGAGGGACTCGTGCGTGATCTCCTACTGGATTGATACCTTGGTTCTCAAAAACTGAGGGAAATACTTACGCTACTTTACTGCATCATCCTCTCCTCTTCAGGGAAATCCAAAGCAGTGCTCAAGAGGTAGCAAGAAGAATTTCTGGCGCCGTTCCCGGGGAGGTTGCGCAAAAGTCGACCATACCAAGTACCCATCACAATCCCTATCTCTCGCATTACATTATTTGCCTCTCGTTTCCTCTCCCCCAGTTCACCCATGCCATTTTATTCACCCTCTCTTTCCCAATCTCCTCCTCTCTTTCTCTTTCGCCTTTTTCTCATTTGCCCTTTTGTAGCTTGTGTGTTGGATTACTTGTTGGCATGGCGCAAGGTAATACCAAATTGTGTGATTTCTCGAATACCAATAATAATGATTCCTTAGTACTCCAATTGCTCCTCTTAATAATGATGAGTCTTGTGAAATCAATACTGCTTTGCTGAATCTTGTTATGAAAGATCAATTCGCCGGCCTTCCTAGTGAAGATGCCGCTACTCATCTAAACAATTTTGTTGATTTGTGTGATATGCAAAAGAAGAAAGATACGGATAACAATATTGTCAAATTGAAGTTATTTCCGTTTTCACTTATAGATCATGCTAAAATTTGGTTTTCGTCTTTGCCTAAAAATAGTATTGATTCTTGGAACAAGTGCAAAGATGCTTTTATCTCTAAGTATTTTCCTCCCGCTAAGATCATCACTCTTAGGAACGATATTATGAATTTTAAACAACTTGATCATGAGCATGTTGCCCAATCTTGGGAAAGAATGAAATTGATGCTTCATAATTGCCCTACTCATGGTTTGAATTTATGGATGATCATACTAAATTTTTATGTCGGATTAAATTTTGCTTCTAGAAATCTTTTAGATTCGGACGCGGGAGGCACGTTTATGGAAATTACGTTAGGAGATGCTACAAAATTGCTTGACAATATTATGGCTAATTATTCTCAATGGTATACCGAAAGATCTTCTAGTAAAAAAGTGCATGCTATAGAAGAAATCAATGTTTTGAGTGAAAAGATGGATGAACTTATGAAGATGTTTGCTACTAAAAATACTTCTCTTGATCCCAATGATATGCCTTTATCTACTTTGATTGAGAATAATAATGAATCTATGGATGTGAATTTTGTTGGAAGGAATAGTTTTGGAAATAACGCATATAGAGGGAATTTTAATCCTAGGCCTTATCCTACTAATCCTTCCAATAATTATGGAAATTCCTACAACAACTCTTATGGAAATTTTAATAAGATGCCCTCTGAATTTGAGAGTAGTGTTAAAGAGTTTATGAATTCACAAAAGAATTTTAATGCTTTGCTTGAAGAGAAATTGCTTAGGGTTGATGATTTGGCTAGGAACATTGATAGATTTTTTCTTGAAATTGATTCTTTAAAGCTTAGATCTATTCCTCCTAAGCATGATATCAATTAGTCTCTCAAAGCTATGAGAATTTCCATTGATGAGTGCAAGGAAAGAACCGCTAGGATTCGTGCTTCCAAAGATGCCTTTATTAAAGTGTGTTCTTCCAATTCCTATGAAAATCAAGATGAAGATCTAAAAGTTATTGATGTGTCCCCTATTAAATCTTTGTTTTGCAATATGAATCTTGATGAAACTGAATATGATCTTCCTTTACCTAGAAGGCGTTCTAAGAATTCGGAGTTTCTAGATCTTGATGATGAAATTGATGAAAGTGGGATTGAAAGAAATAAAAATCTTGATGTTGCTAAAACCCACTATTTTGGATCTCAAGGAATTTAATTATGAAAATTGCTCTTTGATTGGTTGTATTTCCTTGTTGCAATCCGTGCTAGATTCTCCTCATGCTTATAGTCAAAATAAGGCCTTTACCGAACACATTGTTGATGCCTTGATGCAATCGTATGAAGAAAAACTTGAGTTGAAAGTTTCTATCCCTAGAAAACTCTATGATGAGTGGGAAACTACTATTAAAATTAAAATTAAAGATTATGAGTTTCATGCTTTGTGTGATTTGGGTGCTAGTGTCTCCACTATTCCCAAAACTTTGTGCGATTTGCTAGATTTCCGTGACTTTGAAGATTGTTCTCTAAACTTGCATCTTGCGGATTCCACTATTAAAAAGCATATGGGAAGAATTAATGATGTTCTTATTGTTGCAAATAGGAATTATGTGCCCGTAGATTTTATCATTCTTGATATAGATTGCAATCCTTCATATCCTATTATTCTTGGTAGACCTTTCCTTAGAACGATTGGTGCGATTATTGATATGAAGGAAGGGAATATTAGATTTCAATTTCCCTTGAGAAAGGGTATGGAACACTTCCCTAGAAAGAAAATAAAATTACCATATGAATCTATCATGAGAGCCACTTATGGATTGCCTACCAAAGATGGCAAAACCTAGATCTATCCTTGCTTTTATGCCTAGCTAAGGGCATTAAACATAGCGCTTGTTGGGAGGCAACCCAATTTTATTTTGTGTTTTTAGTTTTTTTGCTTATGTTTAGTAATAAATAATCCATCTACTTTCTGTTTAGATGTGGTTTTATGTTTTAATTAGTGTTTGTGCCAAGTAGAACCTATAGGATAAGCTATGATGATAGTTGATTTGATTCTGCTGAAAAACAGAAACTTTGCGCTCACGAGAAAAACTTCAATAAATCACAGAAACGTGCTTTTGTATTGATTCTTTTTGCTGCTGATCAATAAACAAATTTTCCAGTACGTCCTATTTTGGTAGAAGTTTTAGAGTTCCATAAGTTTGCATTAGTTACAGATTGCTACAGACTGTTCTGTTTTTTGACAGATTCTGTTTTTCGTGTGTTGTTTGCTTATTTCAATGCATCTATGGCTAATAAATTAGTTTATAAACCATAAGGAAGTTGGAATACAGTAGGTTTAACACCAATATAAATAAAGAATGAGTTCATTACAGTACCTTAAAGTAGTCTTTTGTTTTCTTTCACTAACGGAGCTCACGAGATTTCTATTGAGTTTTGTGTTGTGAAGTTTTCAAGTTTTGGATGAATTCTTTTGATGCATTATGGAACAAAGAGTGGCAAGAGCCTAAGCTTGGGGATGCCCATGGCACCCCCAAGATAATCCAAGGACACCAAAAAGTCAAAGCTTGGGGATGCCCCGGAAGGCATCCCCTCTTTCGTCTACTTCCATCGGTAATTTACTTGGAGCTATATTTTTATTCACCACATGTTATGTGTTTTGCTTGGAGCGTCTTGTATTATTTGCGTCTTTGCTTGTTAGTTTACCACAATCATCCTTGTTGTACACTCCTTTTTAGAGAGCCATACATGATTTGGAATTTGCTAGAATACTCTAGTGCTTCACTCATATCTTTTGAGCGTAATAATTTTTGCTCTAGTGCTTCACTTAGATCTTTTAGAGCACGGTGGTGGATTTGTTTTAAAGAAACTATTGATCTCTCATGCTTCACTTAGATCATTTTGAGAGTTGTTAATAGCATGGTAATTTGCTTAAAGATAATATACTTGGTATTCAAGATTTGTGAAACTTTCTTTTGAGTGCGTTGAATACTAAGATATGTTTGATGCTTGATAATTGTTTTGAGATATGGAGGTGATAATATCAAAGCAATGATAGTTGGGGTGATTATGAATTTAAAGAATGCTTGTGTTGAAGTTTGTGATTCCCGTAGCATGCACGTATGGTGAACCGCTTTGTGATGAAGTCGGAGTACAATTTTATTTATTGATTGTCTTCCTTATGAGTGGCAGTCGGGAACGAGCGATGGTCTTTTCCTACCAATCTATCCCCCTAGGATTATGCGTTTAGTGCTTTGGTTTTTGACGACTTCTAAATTTTTGCAACAAGTGCATGAGTTCTTTTGATTAATGTTGAGTCCATGGATTATACGCACTCTCACCTTTCCACCAATGCTAGCCTCTCTAATACCGCGCATTTTTCGCCGGTATCATACACCCACCATATACCTTCCTCAAAACAGCCACCATACCTACCTATCATGGCATTTCCATAGCCATTCCGAGATATATTGCCATGCAACTTTCCACCGTTTCGTTCATATGACACACATTACTTTTGTCATATTGCTTTTTGCATGAACATGTAGTTGACATTGTATTTGTGGAAAAGCCACCGTTCATAATTCTTTCATACATGTCACTCTTGATTCATTGCATATCCCGGTACACCGCCGGAGGCATTCATATAGAGTCATATTTTGTTCAAAGTATCGAGTTGTACTTGTTGAGTTGTAAGAAAAAAATAAAAGTGTGATGATCATCATTATTAGAGCATTGTCCCAGTGAGGAAAGGATGATGGAGACTATGATTCCCCCATATCGGGATGAGACTCCGGACTTTATGAAAAATAAAAGAGGCCAAAGAAGACCAAATAAAAAAAGAGGCCAAAGAAGCCCACCAAAATAAAAAATAAAAAATGAGAAAAAAAGAGAGAAGGGACAATGCTACTATCCTTTTACCACACTTGTGCTTCAAAGTAGCACCATGATCTTCATGATAGAGAGTCTCATATGTTGTCACTTTCATATACTAGTGGGAATTTTTCATTATAGAACTTGGCTTGTACATTCCAATGATGGGCTTCCTCAAAAGTGCCCTAGGTCTTCGTGAGCAAGCAAGTTGGATGCACGCCCACTTAGTTTCTTTTGTTGAGCTTTCATATACTTATAGCTCTAGTGCATCCGTTGCATGGCAATCCCTACTCACTCACATTGATATCTATTGATGGGCATCTCCATAGCCCGTTGATACGCCTAGTTTATGTGAGTCTATCTTCTCCTTTTCTGTCTTCTCCGCAACCACCATTCTATTCCACCTATAGTGTTATGTCCATGGCTCACGCTCATGTATTGCGTGAAAGTTGAAAAAGTTTGAGATTACTAAAGTATGAAACAATTGCTTGGCTCGTCATCGGGGTTGTGCATGATTAAATACTTTGTGTGATGAAGATAGAGCATAGCCAGACTATATGATTTTGTAGGGATAACTTTCTTTAACCATGCTATTTTGAGAAGACATGATTCCTTTCATTTATTAGCTTGAAGTATTATTACCTTTATGTTAATATGAACTTTTGTCTTGAATCTTTCGGATCTGAATATTCATGCCACAATTAAGAAGATTCACATTGAAATTATGCCAAAGTATCACTCCGCATCAAAAATTATTTTTTATCATTAACCTACTCGAGGACGAGCAGGAATTAAGCTTGGGGATGCTTGATACGTCTCCAACGTATCTATAATTTTTGATTGCTCCATGCTACTTTATCTACTGTTTTGGACTATATTGAGCTTTATTTTCCACTTTTATATTATTTTTGGGACTAACCTATTAACCGGAGGCCCAGCCCAGAATTGTTGTTTTTTGCCTATTTCAGTATTTTAAAGAAACAAAATATCAAACGGAGTCCAAACGGAATAAAACCTTCGGGAACGTGATTTTCTCATTGAACATGATCCAGGAGACTTGGACACTGCTTCAAAGAACAACCGAGGAGGTCACGAGGGTGGGGGCGCCCCCCTTGGGCGCGCCCCCCTGCCTCGTGGGCCTCCTGTTGCTCCACCGACGTACTCCTTCCTCCTATATATACCTACGTACCCCCGTCAGATCAAATACGGAGCCAAAAACCTAATTCCACCGCCGCAACTTTCTATATCCGCGAGATCCCATCTCGGGGCCTGTTCCGGAGCTCCGCCGGAGAGGGCATCTACCACGGAGGGCTTCTACATCAACACCATAGCCTCTCCGATGAAGTGTGAGTACTTTACTTCAGACCTTCGGGACCATAGTTAGTAGCTATACAATGTTCTCCCCCTCTCTTGTGGAGATCTATTCGATGTAATCTTCTTTTTGTGGTGTGTTTGTTGGGACCGATGAATTGTGGGTTTATGATCCAGCTTATCTATGAATAATATTTGAATCTTCTCTGAATTCTTTTATGTATGATTGAGTTATCTTTGCAAGTCTCTTAGAATTATCCGTTTGGTTTGGCCAACTAAATTGGTATTTCTTGCAATGGGAGGAGTGTTTAGCTTTGGGTTCAATCTTGTGGTGTCCTTACCCAGTGACACAAAGGGTTGCAAGGCACGTAATGTATTGTTGCCATCGAGGATAACAAGATGGGGTTTTTATCATATTGCATGAATTTATCCCTCTACATCATGTCATCTTGCTTAAGGCGTTACTCTTTTTTTAACTTAATACTCTAGATGCATGCTGGATAGCGGTCGATGAGTGGAGTAATAGTAGTAGATGCAGAATCATTTCGATCTACTTGTCTTGGACGTGATGCCTATATACATGATCATACCTAGATGACCTCATAATTATTCGCTTTTCTATCAATTGCTCAACAGTAATTTGTTCACCCACCGTAGAATACTTATGCTCTTGAGAGAAGCCACTAGTGAAACCTATGGCCCCCGGGTCTATTCTCATCATATCAATCTTTATTACTTTATTACTTGCTTTGTTTTTACTTTACCTTTTACTTTTCACTTTGCATCTCTATATCAAAAATACCAAAAATATTATTTATCATCTCTATCAGATCTCACCCTTGTAAGTGACCGTGAAGGGATTGACAACCCCTAATCGCTTTGGTTGCGAGTAGCTATCGTTTGGTGTAGGTACGAGGGACTCGTGCGTGATCTCCTACTGGATTGATACCTTGGTTCTCAAAAACTGAGGGAAATACTTACGCTACTTTACTGCATCATCCTCTCCTCTTCGGGGAAATCCAACGCAATGCTCAATAGGTAGCAGTAAGCAATAGCAAAAGTAGGATCATCCGCATACAAGTCTTTTATGTTCTCAAAACCAATGACATTCAACTCAAGTTTTGTGACGAGCGTGCATATGTGGGAAAGGGCATCCGCCACTACGTTTTCCTTACCTTTGATGTACTTAATGACATAAGGAAAAGGCTCGATGTATTCCACTCCATTTAGCGTGACGCTTATTCAACTTAGTTTGTCCTTTTAAGTACTTAAGCGTTTCATGATCGGTATGAATGATAAATTCATGAGGGCAAAGATAATGTTCCCATTCACGCAAAACTCGCACTAAAGCATGTAGCTCTTTATCATAGATGGGGTAATTGAGTTGCGCTCCAGAAAGTTCTTCACTAAAATATGCTATGGGGCGCTTCTCTTGCGTTAACACACCTCCTATATATGCCATGACCTTTAGCATCGCAATGAATTTCAAAAGGTTTGTCAAAGTTGGGTAAAGCAAGCACGGGAGCATGTGTAAGCAAATTCTTAAGCTCATTAAATGCGGTATCTTGGGATGGTCCCCAAACAAATGGTGTATTTTCTTACTCAAAGAATGTAAAGGAGAAGCAATGGTGCTAAAATCCTTCACAAAGCGACGATAGAAACCGGTTAAACCAAGAAAACTACGCACTTGTTGCAAGTTGGTTGGTTGGGGCCAAATTTTAATAGCATTGATATTAGATTCATCTACATGAACACCCTTAGAAGACACAGCAAAACCCAAGAAAACAAGCTTATCAACACCAAAAAGGCATTTTTCCACATTAGCATAAAGGCGCTCTTTCCTAAGGGTTTGCAACACGGTTCTAAGATGGGTGACATGATCTTTGAGAGATTTGCTAAAGACAAGAATATCATCAAAATAGACCACAACAAATACACCAATATAGGGACGAAGAACAAAGTGCATGACTCACATGAAAGTACCTGGTGCTTCAGATAGACCCATTGGCATAACTAGCCATTCATATAAGCCAAATTTGGTCTTAAATGTGGTTTTCCATTCATCACCTTCTTGGATGTGTATTTGATAGTAGCAACTCTTAAGATCAATCTTAGAGAAATGGTGGCTCTGCTAAGCTCATCAAGCATATCATCTAAGCGTGGAATAGTTTAACGATATCTAACGGTGATAGCATTGATGGGACGGCAATCGGAAACCATGCGATAAGTACCGTCTTTCTTTGGAACAAGTATGACCGGAACGGCACAAGGGCTCAATCTTTCACGTACTTGAGCATTGTCGATGAGTTGTTGGACTTGCCGTTGGATCTCCTTAGTTGGGTTGACACGGTAGGGAGCCTTGTTAAGAAGAGGTGCTCCGGGGATGAGGTCGATTCGGTGCTCAATGCCTCATAGTGGGGGTAGACCCCGAGGTAGCTCATCGGGGAAAACATCTTGGAATTCCTGCAAAAGAGAAGACAACACTAAAGGTAGATCGTGAGAGGTGTTAGTTTTTGGTGCCTCGTCCTTGCACACAAGGACATAGTGCATAACATGTGATGGGTTCTCACACACTTCTCTCATCTCACTTTTGGTGGAAAATAGGACTAAGTTTTTCTTGTCGCTCCTCGTGGAGGCACTTGATTTTGGCTTGTGATGCTCACTCTCTTTTGGGTGGATCACTCTCTCACTCTTTTCTCCATGATGGGTGGCTTTCTTGTCGGCGATCACTTGACTTGGAGACATAGGTCGTAGCACATATTCCTTTCCTTTCATCTTGAAGCTATAGTGATTGGTACGCCCGTCGTGGATGACGCCACGGTCAAATTGCCATGGTCGACCAAGAAGGAGGTGGCAAACGGACATCGGGACGACATCACACTCCAAATTGTCTTCATGTGCTCCAATTTTGAAGGAGACTTTGACCGTATGCTCAACTTGTATAGTGCCAGAATCACTTAGCCATCGGACCTTGTAGGGGTGCGGGTGCTTCATCTTGACCAATTGGAGCTTGGAGCATAGTTCTTCACTTGCCAAGTTGTGACAACTACCTCCATCGATGATGACCTTGACGGACCTTCCATTGATGCCGGCCTTTGTGTGGAAGATGTGGCATCTTTGGTCTTCATCTTGTTATTGTTAAAGAGTCAGGACTTTGGAGACAACGAGAGCGGGGCTCGAATCCTCACCACAAAAGACTTGATCATCTTCATCTTTGTTCACGCGTCGGTGCATGGCCACTTGCTCAATGGGCTTCCAATTCCTCTTCACTCATGGAGTCATAGGTTCCATCGTCGTTGAGGATCATGGTGCGCTTGTTGGTACACTCAAAAGACTTGTGGCCTCGGACGCCGCAAGTGAAACACTTGATAGAACTTGTCTTGACGGTCTCATCGGTTGGAGTAGATGATGAAGCATGCGGCTTGAAGTTACTTGTAGTAGGAGGACGACTTGAGGTTGTCAAAGTTTTCTTGTAACTCTACTTGTCGTCGTTGCTTGTAGATGGCTTGGTTGAGATAGAACGTGTTGGAGTCGTTGAAGCTTGGGTGTTGGAGAACCGTAGCTCTTGGACGAGTACTTGGCGTACTTGAAGTCATCTTGCACATGACGTTCCGCTTTGGTAGCTTGATGCACGAGCTCAATGAGGTTAGAGTAGGGTTGGAAATCGGCGATCTTCTTGATGGGATGATTGAGGCCATTCAAGAAACGGACCATAGTTTGCTCATCATCTTCCATGACATTGGCTCTTATGATGGCTATCTCCATTTCCTTGTAGTATTCTTCAACACTCTTTGTTCCTTGCTTGAGGAGTTGGAGCTTCTTGAAGAGATCGCTATTGTAGTAGGTGGGCACAAAGCGTGCTCGCATGACATCTTTCATTTGAGCCCAAGTGGTGATTGGTGGTTCAACTCTGGCTTCTCGGCGCTCAAGGACTTGTTCCCACCATATGAGCACATAGTCTTGGAACTCAAGTGATGCCATAGTGATCTTCTTCTCTTCCTCATAGTTGTGCAAGCAAAAGATTTTGTCGACCTTCAATGCCCATGAAAGGTACTCTTCGGGATCATTGCTTCCGATGAACTTGGGCATGGTAAAGTTGAGCTTGCCATAGCGTTGCTCTTCATTGTGTTGGGGTCGAGGATGACGCCCTTGACGTGGAGGATTGTCGACCTCATGTTGCTCTTGGCGTGGAGGATGTTCGTAGTCATCATGTTCTTGTTGAACTTGAGGTTCTTGGCGCGGTTGAGGAGGAACTTGACGAACTTGAGGAGGAGCTTGTCGAGCTTGACGATGCACTCTTGGTTTGTAGTGCCGCTCTTGGATTTCTTCGCGAAGTGCTTCCTCTTGATTGCACCTATCTCGGTTGTGGTTGGCAATGGCTCGACTTGATTCTTGAAGGGCACGTTATGCCTCAAGAGCTTGTGCTTCACGATGTTGTGTTTGAAGACGTTGAGCCTCGATGTCTTGTTCGTCTTGATGTTGTCGCGCTCGCTCTTCCTCTTGGTGACATTGACATTGTCGTTCTTGAGCTTGTGCAAGAGGAACTTGGTGTTGACGATGACAATGTGCTTGCTCGCCGACTTGATCTTGTGGATGATTGCCGTGTGGACGATTGCGAGTTGCTTGATGGTCTTGACATGCGGCTCGGCGTAGAGTGTTCGATGACGGTGTACTTGAGTCGGAGAGGATTTCATCGCAGTGTCGACTCGAGTGGATCCGTCTTGAGTAGGACGAAGTGGTAGAATGGCGGTTCACCAACGAGGCACGAATCTCGTCCATTCTCTCTTGTTTGTGAGCATCCAGCTTGTTGTCGAAGTAGTCTCTTGTTCGTTGCTTGGAGAGTCGCAAGTCGGTGGCAAGATTGGCGATGCGGTCGCTCATTGCTTGTTGCTCTTGATGCAAAGCTCTTTGTGCACCGAAGAGGTGGCTCTTGGTGACGTAGGATGACATGTCGTCGTCTTGCTCGATGAAGAGTGGGTTGGTAGAAGAACTTGGCCTATCCATCATTCCAAGAAAATATGTGAGTGGGAGAAAGAGAAGAACTTATACCAAATGCACCTTGACAGATGTTGAAGATGGATCAATGATCACTGAAATGTGGACAAGGAAATAGCACAATTGGTACTAATTCTTGTCGGTTCTCACGCCTACACACGTAAAAGCTTATGGTGGAGCTTGGTTAGGATGGTGGCACAAAATTTGATGCAATTGTTAGTGAGCTTCAATAATGTTGGAAAAGATGCACAAATTTGCAAATGCAACAAGTAGACCAATAGCAAGATATGGTACAAGGAAACACACACGCAGATAGATAAGTGGGGTCGTGCAACCAAGGGATGAGCCAAAATGTGGAATCCATGAAAATGCTCATGTTGCACAACACTAGAGAGACGCTAGCACGATTGCACAATAGGCGGATACGGAACTTGTGTACAAACTACTAGGCAAAAATGCAACGACTTCTATCCCAAGTATGCTATATGTATGGTATTCCGATGCTATGATCCAAGATGATCGGATATGACAATCTTAATGTAGTATAATGCTATAGTTCTTGCTTATAAGCTCTTTGCTTATCTTTCCCTTTTTGCTTAAAAGATTATTTGGCTCTTTGAATTTTGAGCTTGTTTCTCATGCAAAACTTCATGAACCAAGGTAGCAATTGTGTATGCGATGACAACTTTGTGACACAAAAGATAATGCCAAGATATGCACCACTATGATATGGTATGTATGCTATGTGGAATATGATCACTAATGTGCACAAGTCACGTTGCCGGCAATACTCAAAGGCTAGTCTCGATGGGTAAGCAACACAAAAGTAAGCCTATGTCAGCAAATGGCATGGAAAGACAAAGATGGCGTCGAGGTTACCGCCGCGGTAGTCGTTTGTAGGCATGGACGATAGTTGGCGATGTCGAGTCCTTGACGAAGATGAGCGGTGGTGATGTAGATGTCGAACCGTACCTATATACCCGAAATACAATAGGACACGGGAACCACAACTCAAATTCTCAAAGACCAAAACGGTTCAAAATCGTCGTATGTGGTAGCGGTGATCGATGGTGGAAGGTGGAGAGTTGGTGGTGGCCGAACTGAACTTTTTCAGTTTCGTCAGGGTTCAGCGGACGTCCGGTGGAGAGCGGTCGTCCGGTCGTCGGACGTCCGGTGGTTAGCGGTCGTCCGGTGCCTGGGTGGAATCGGGCACGGGATGAACACACGGGGTCGTGGAGGAGGGAGGTGGAGACGTCAAATCCGAGCGATTTTGTGGATGGAAATGGTGGAGAAGATGGGGGAAAGCTAGATCCACACGTGTCAAAGAAAATGCATGGATCAAATCCAACAAAACTTCATCACACCAACAAATCACAAAATAATTTGGGGCTATTTTTGGTGTGGATTTTTGGATTAGGACAAAAAACAACAACATCAAGCTAGAAAACAAAGGGTAGGGGCTCGAAAAAAGTGATCAACGTGGCTCATGATACCAAGATGATGTAGGGTAGAACCCTAGACACCCGATCTTTCACATTTGGAGAGAATCCTACCAAGAACACGAAGAACACGAGAGGGGAAACGAGGGGAACACGAGGGAAACACAAGAGAAAACACTCAACAAACAAGAAGATAGTCACACCTGTGCTAGATCCTCGAAACACAAAAGAGTACAAGATTCGAATCCAACAAGGGACGATACATAGGGTAACCGGTTCTTCTTCGTGAGGATGTCTTGAATCCAAGTGGATCTTCTCCGAAGAGGGGTCGGTCCCTCGCGGTGGAGTAGATCCGGATGGATGAGCAAAACTCTATCTCAAAGTATGAGCTATCACAATGCTAACCTTGACTAGGAGGAGGAGGATGTCTATTTATAGTATAAGTGCGAAATGGGGACGAAATGAAGGGGTACATGGCCTTTGGGGCCGAGACTGCGCATTCAGGTAGCGGACGTCCGGTCTCTACTGGTCGTCCGGTCGCTCGCGGACGTCCGGACGTCTGGTAGGGCTCGGACTTCCGCTGATTTGGATCGGGTGCAGGGGTGCCGGACATCCGGTGGTTTCCAGTCTTCCAGTCGTCGGCCGTCCGCTAGATCCGATCTTCTGTACATTCGGCTCGGGTGCTGACTCACCGGTCGTCCGGTGCAGGTCCGTCGTCCGCTCGCTGGGCAGTGTAGTCGGCTATGCCTTCAGGGGCCGGACGTCCGGTCCTTGTCGGACGTCCGCTCGCTGGAGCATTAGGAGCCGGATGTCCGGTCCCTGGCGGACATCTGCTGGCTGGAGCTTCTTCGGTCGCTCTTCTTCTTGTCCTTCATGCTCGATGTCCTCGCCGTCTTGGCCATTGGGCGTAGCTGTTCCGTTGCCTTCTTCTAAGTACCCAATCACACATAGTGTTTCCGCTTGAGGTAGTAGCCATGTCTCATGTGTAGAAAAGGGTAGTTTGGAGAGGAGCGAGTTCACCTTATTATCGATAGCCTTTGCTCGAGCTCTTGTCATTGTCTAAGTGGTGTCATGGGAGATGTAGGTACGTCCATGGGGATGATCGTGGGATGCTCCGCATCACCCTGTTGCCTTGTGTTCATTCTGCCACCCTGGATCTGTCCATTGTTCGACGATCTTCTCCCAGCACGAACATTTGTTAGCGCACCACCGAGGAATCACTTGTAAAGTAAACAAATACATATTAGCAAGGAATATAATTTGCGGTAATGTAGGGAATAGCAAGATCCATCTTCACATGCCTTGAAGTAATTTTCCCGTGAAAGATGCTTCCCTCGAGCGTCCTTTTTAGAAATCTTCTGGTTGAGATAGTCCGTGTGATACTTGACCACTAACCGGACGTGCTCCTCATAGTGCATGTCATGGACTAGTTTCTTGGCAATATTCTCAACCACCACATTTGCACGATCCTTCTGACCCTCTACGCATGTATAGAAATCCTACAAACATGCATACATGTGAGAAGGGTAAAATCATGACTATGGCAAATTTAAACCTTTTGGTATTGACATTCAAGTGTTTGAAAGGACTTACCCAGAAATTGTTGACTGCTACTTCTTGAGCTTGTGTTGGTTTTTCTCTTGAAGAGGAAAGGGTGGTGCAGCAAAGTAGAGATAAGTATTTCCCTTAGTTTGAGAACCAAGGTATCAATTCAGTAGGAGACAACACACAAATCACCGAATACATGCACAAATAATCAAACAAACTTGCACCCAACGCGGTAAAGGGGTTGTTAATCCCTTCACGGTTACTTGCAAAAGTGAGATCTGATAGAGATAGATAAACGATAAAGTAAATATTTTTGGTATTTTTGGTTTATAGAACGGAAAGTAAAAGATTGCAAGAATAGTAGATCGGAAACTAAAATTGTAGATCAGACACTTGTATGATGGAAAATAGACCCGAGGTCCATAGGTTTCACTAGAGGCTTCTCTCAAGATAAAAAATAATACGGTAGGTGAACAAATTACTGCTGAACAATTGATAGAAAAGCGATAGTTATGACGATATCTGAGGCAATGATCATGAATATAGGCATCACGTCTGTGTCAAGTAGACCGAAACGATTCTGCATCTACTACTATTACTTCACACATCGACCGCTATCCAACATGCATCTAGAGTATTAAGTTCATAAAGAATGGAGTAATGCATTAATTAAGATGCCATGATGTAGAGAAATTAACCCAAGCAATATGATGAAAACCTCATCTTTTTATCCTCGATGGCAACAATACAATACGTGCCTTGCTTCCCCTACTGTCACTGGGAAAGGACACCGTAAGATTGAACCCAAAGCTAAGCACTTCTCCCATTGCAAGAAAAACCAATCTAATTGGCTAAACCAAACCGATAGTTCGAAGAGAATTACAAAGATATCAAATCATGCATATAGGAATTCAGAGAAGATTCAAATAATATTCGTAGATAAGCTGATCATGAATCCACAATTCATCGGATCTCGGCAAACACATCACAAAAAAGGATTACATCGACTAGATCTCCAAGAGCATCGAGGTGAACATGGTATTGAGAATTAAAGAGAGAGAAGAAGCAATCTAGGTACTAGCTATGGACCCGTAAGTCTGTGGTAAACTACTCACGTTTCATCGGAAGGGCAATGGTGTTGATGTAGAAGCCCTCCGTGATCGAATCCCCCTCCAGCAGGATGCCGAAAAAAACCCGTAAATGGGATCTCACGGGTACAAAATGTTGCGGCAGCGAAAAAGTGTTTTTATAGATGCCCCTGTTTGGTTTGGGGATATATGAAAATATATAGACGAAAGGATTATGTCAGGAGGTGCACGAGGGGCTCCGTCCTTGTGGCCACCTCTCTGCCGCTGTCGTCCAGCGCAACTCCATGCCAACGCTATCTCTGCCTCAGTACACAACATCGGGTAGCCGGAGGTTGAGGTTGATGGCGTATTAAAGAGGGAAAAAAAGATACTTGCATGCTGTCTAGCAAAGATGACGTCTCGGTCTTGGTGCTGCGCCTTGCCTCCTCCTTCCTTTCCCGCAAAAATGAACCACTCCAAGTCCCCAATGCAAATTCAGTTAACTTACATATAACTATTGCAATAAATATTACTCCTCCCTCCATCACAAAATAATTGACTTAAGTTTATATTAACTTTGTACTGAAGTTAATACAAAGTGAAGTCACTTATTTTGGAAGTGACGGAGTACATGGACTCATGCATCCTCAGCAGTCAGCAAAACCATGTCGTCACCCATGCTTCGATTTGCCGACCACTGGCCGTGTCACCGGCCTGCCTCGTCTGTGTTCTATACTCGGCTGTCAGTCTCAGAGATGCAATCCATGAGCTAAAAATAGCGACGGAGTTGCCATCAACAATCGGAGCATCTTGGCATTTGGCCACAAAGTAGAGACTGCCTTGAGAGTTAAGTAACTCCGTTTCCTTGGACTGTTCCATCTACGCTCGCTCGCCGCTTCTTCTCGCCTCCGACAGCTCCTCCTCACCTGCTCCCACGCAGACGGCGACGATGATGACGACAACGACAACGACTACACGCTGCTCAGCTTCAACCTAAGCAGATCACCAGTTCACCACACGAATCATTGGCATTATATATATGTGTGCAGGTCGAGCTACAGCTTTCCATCGGGACAACACCAAGAGGACGTCCAGTTGCAGCAATGGCGGCAATCATGGTAGAGAGGTGGGCGGGGTTCGGGTCGGCTATGGCGACCGTCATCTTTCTCTGGTCCGTGGTGCAGAACTACGTACCTCCCACCTTCCGCCTCTACCTCACCGCCTGGGCCGCAAAGGTCGCCGCCTGCTTCAACCCCTACCTCCAAATCACCATCTCCGAGTATGGCGCCGAGCGCTTCCAGCGTAGCGACTTCTTCCTCGCCGTTGAGGCCTACCTCAGCGAGGCATGCGCCCGGCGCGCACGGAAGCTCAAGGCCGAGCTCGGCAAGGACAGCAAGAACCTCCAGGTCACCGTCGACGACCACGACGAGGTCACCGACGACTTCTCCGGCACGACCATCTGGTGGTACGCCTCCAAGCGGCAGTCCAAGGCCCAAGTCATCAGCTTCTACCCCGGCGAGGACGAGCGGCGCTTCTACAAGGTCGTCTTTCACAGGCGCCACCGCGACCTTGTCGTCGACTCCTACCTGCCCTTCGTGCTCGGCGAGGGTCGCGCCGTCACCGTCAAGAACCGCCAGCGCCGTCTCTTCACCAACAACGCCAGCCGCAACTGGAACCCCTACCGCAGCAAGAGCGTCTGGAGCCACGTCCCCTTCGAGCACCCCGCCACCTTCGACACGCTCGCCATGCACCCCGATGAGAAGGAGGCCATCGTTGACGACCTCATGGCATTCCAGGAGAGCAAGGACTACTATGCAAAGGTCGGCAAGGCGTGGAAGCGCGGGTACCTCCTTTATGGACCGCCAGGCACCGGCAAGTCCACCATGATCGCCGCCATGGCCAACTTCCTTGACTACGATGTCTACGATCTCGAGCTCACTGCTGTCAAGAACAACACCGAGCTGCGGAAGCTCTTCATCGAGACCACGGGCAAGTCCATCATCGTCATAGAGGACATCGACTGCTCGATTGACCTCACCGGAAAACGCCGCAAGGACAAGAAGGCCTCTGGAGACAAGGACTCCGACAGTGATGACAAACCCAAGCTACCGATGGATCCAGAGAAGGACGACGCCACCAAGGTGACGCTCTCGGGCCTCCTCAACTTCATCGACGGGCTATGGTCTGCTTGCGGGGGTGAGCGGATCATCATCTTCACCACCAACCACAAGGAGAAGCTCGATCCGGCGCTGATCCGTCGAGGAAGGATGGACAAGCACATCGAGATGTCATACTGCCGCTTCGAGGGCTTCAAGGTTCTAGCCAAGAACTACCTAGATGTCATTGAGCATGACCTATTTGGGGAAATTCAGCGGCTACTCGAGGAGACCGACATGTCGCCCGCCGATGTTGCAGAGAATCTGATGCCAATGTCGAAGAAGAAAAAGAGGGACCCTGATTTGTGTTTCTCAGGCCTCGTCGAGGCGCTCAAGCAGGCCAAGGAAGACGCGGCAGCAGCGGCGGCCAAGGCGAAGGCGGAAGAAGAGGCCAAGGAGGCTGAAGCAAAGAAAGTTAAGGAGAAAGAGGAGACGGAGGTGAAGAAAGCAAAGGAGGAAAACAAAGGGAAGGACAAAGCACCGGAGGAAGCCAATGAAGACATCAAAGAAGGTGACAAGTGAAGTGATACCAAGAAAGGAAGCAAAGGAAAAAAGAATGAGCTTGTTCACTAGTACAAAAAGAAAATGCAGTGTTTGGTCACAGAAAATATAAACTCTCAACCGAAATATTATGTGTTGTATCTCTCATTTGTAATATCTGCCCCCTTATATATATAAGCGCTATTCGTTCCCCTGCGTGAGAAATAGTTATTCTTCACCCATTTTCTATTTTGACTTCAATGCATCGTATTTTTACATTTCGTAAATTTTGCCTTATTTCATACATAAAAAAAGTAAGAAAATATATACTCGCCTCAAAAAATATTTTATGTTACGTAAAATAACGAATGTAAAAACATAGTGTAAAACGTACATAAAATGTGATTTTTCTGGTCTTATAACCTATACTTTTGTTTTTTATACCAAAGTTTATATATTAAACCAATATGCATGTAACTATTTATATTCTAAACATAATTTATTTAGAAAGCGATCATAAGATTACCTCGGGTGAAGAATAAATTATTGTGCATCCTGGATGATGAATATTAATACTATATATATATATATATATATTCGGTAAAACTATACAAAATGCTAACAAGACCCATCCGCTTTACCTACACCAAAATGCTAACAACTTTTTCTATCGGGAATTAAACCTAAACATGGCATAAGAAGCTTCTCTACCATTTCACCAACACAATATCGTCACTACGCATGACAGTGACACAGCATGCAACTAGCAATCGGAACTTACCCTGCTCCTTCCAGTTAATTGATTAAGCAACCCAAATTTGAATTTGCCTTTCCACCAAGTAATTAATTGATTAAGCAACTAAGTTCTGCATCTTTTCCATGCGTTGCATGAACTTACCCAGCCCTGATAGCTACTCTTCACCTGCTCCGACGGCAACAACGACCACCGGTCGCCCTCAAGTCAACTTAAGTAAATCACCAGCATTATATACACACACGAACAAGTGGCATCAAGAAGAAGAGAGCTTGCCGGCCATGGCAGCGATGGTGGAGAGGTGGGCGGGGTTGGGTGATGAGCATCATCTTCCTCGGGTCCGCTGGAGCCGTTTTATGAAGCTTTCCTTCGATACAAGCACTTCAAGCACGGTCTTTGGCAAAACTCACATTTGTTAGTCCACGCACGTGATCACCTTTGAGAAGACTTTACAAAGATCTCATATTGACATGGGCTAGTCGGTGATGCCAAAGCCAACCCACATCAACTTTAGCCATTAGGCAAGTCGCGGTCTTAGTGGGTCGTTCCGAAAAGTTCACCACATAGAGACCGTTCTCGACATGCCCAACAAAGGCTACTTTAAGAGTATTGCTCCACAAAAGGGCCACGGTGTCAAGATCAAAGAATGTTGCAAAGCCCATAATTGCAAGTTGCCGAATGAAAAGTAAATTGTATGCAAGAGACTCAACAAGTATGAGCTTCCCAATAGTTAAATCTTGAGAGATGACTACCTTGCCAAGTCCCAATACTTTAGAAGTTGAGGCATCACCAAATTAAAGATGGGTGGGCATAGATGGAATTGGATGCACATCCACCACCAAGTCCTTACTCCCGGTCATATGATTTGTTACTTCACTATCAAGCAACAATGACACTCCACCGGAAAAAAAAAACTCCTACAAAAGATCAATGCTTGGATTTAGGTACCCATTTTTGAATGGGTCATTTGATGTTAGCAACAAGGGTCTTAGGAACCCAAATAGACCATTCAATGTACTCATAGTAAGAACCAACGAATTTGGCATAAACATGCCCATCACTAGCACGGCATAAACGTCATCGTCAAGAACCGCCAGCGCCGCCTCTTCACAAACTGGGACGTGGATTTTTTTGAACATCTGCACCCGGGCCCAGCTATCCTGGCTGTCTTAAGATCCGTGCAACACAACTAACTTTCTATATGAAATTTTCTCTTTTTTGTTTCTTTCACGTAGAACATGTCTTGAACTTCAAACCTTTGCAGCGCGGCAAAACTTTCTTTTTAGAATCTAGGATAAATCTTTCAGAATTTTTTGTCAAACATAAATATACAAAATATGATTTTTTTTATCTAGAAAATCATAATTTGTATATTTATATTTGATAAAAAAAATCTGAAAGATTTATCCTAGATTCTAGATAGAAAACTTTGCCATGCTACAAACGTTTGAACTTCAAAACATGTTTTATGTGAGAGAAACAAAAAAAAGAAATACGTTTACATGAATCACGATGCGCAGAATGGATGGCTAGATAGGAAGGACCTGGGTGCAGGTGTTCTATTATATGCTTTCGTCACCAACTGTGGCGGTAAACGGAAGCGCTACCTTCGCAATAGCGTCTGGGACTATGTTAAGTTTATGCACCCGGCCACGTTCGACACGCTCGCCATGGATACCAACCAGAAGGAGGCCATCATCGACGACCTCATCGCATTCAAGGAGGGCAAGGAGTACTACACAAAGGTCGGCAAGGCATGGAAGCGGGGTACCTATTGTACGGCCCACCCGGCACTGGTAAGTCCACCATGATCGCCGCCATGGCCAATTTCCTTGATTACGACGTATATGACCTCGAGCTTACGTCGGTCAAGAACAAAACCGAGTTGAGAAAGCTCTTCATTGAGATGACAAGCAAGTCCATCATCGTCATCGAGGACATCAATTGCTCCATTGACCTCACTGGTAAGCGCCGCAAGGGCAAGAAGGCCTCAAGTAACAAGGACTCTGACAATGAATATGAAGCGGACCCGACGGAGCCACAGAAGGACGATGAAAGCAAGGTGACGCTCTCAGGCCTACTCAACTTCATCGACGGGCTATGGTCAGCAAGCGGCGGTGAGCAGATCATCATCTTCACCACCAACCACAAGGAGAAGCTGGACCCGGCGCTAATCCGGCGGGGTAGGATGGACAAGCACATCGAGATGTCCTACTGCCGCTTCAAGGGCTTCAAGGTGCTCGCCAAGAACTACCTAGACATCGTCGAGCATGTGTTGTTCGGCGAGATCCAGCAGCTTCTCGAAGAGACCGACATGTCACCGGCCGATGTGGCAGAGAACCTGATGCCCATGTCAAAGAAGAAAAAGAAGGACCCCAACATGAGCTTGGCAAGCCTTATCGCCGCGCTCAAACAGGCGAAGAAAGATGCTGCCACGGCTGCGGCAGCGGCAAAGGCCAAGGAGGAAGAGGAGGCAGAAGCAAAGAAATCCAAGGAGAAAGAGGAACCCAAGGAAGACAAATGAAAGGTAAAAAACATGACAGGAAGCCAGGTAGCCAACCAAGACATCAAACAAGTTTGCTTGTTCACTAGTGCTCGATTACAACAACAAAAAGGATGTATAGTGTTTGTTCAAATAAATTATGTATCACTCAGCTGGAATAAAATGGTTTTGCTTTCTCTTCTCAATGGTTAATTCACACGGGAAGTTACCTTCAAAAAGTTGCTATATCTGACACCACAATGCATAATTCTAATATGATACTGTTGCAAGTACACAGCGAACATTTTCCTCATTTCTCTACAAAAGACAGCATTCTGGCGTATATAACCTGCCTACAGAACTTGCTCGTCCCAACGAATAATACGAGCGGTACAAAGACAGCATTCTGGCGTATATTCTAACATGATCATGAAGGAGAGTGTGAAGCCAAAGAGAAAGGCAAATGGAGGCACAAAACAAAATATGTATCCCTCAACAAAGAATAATAATGATGATAATTCCTGTGTATGTATGGAATAGTACTACAATACGAAATGCCAACCTCTCACTCCCCTGTCTGAAACGTACTGGGCAAAGGTAATCCACGGGTTTTTTCCATGTGTGCATGTACTGTAGATTCTTCTCAGCTCTGACAGATCCTCCTCACCTGCTCCGACGACAATGAAGACGAATCTCCTCTATCCTCCTCTGGCGACAAAGAAGAACACGAACCTGCTCCGATGACGACAAACACAAAGTCGAACCTGCTCCAACGACGACGACAACAAAAACGAAGACGGAGACAAAGACCTAGGTCAACCTAAGTAAATCACTACACAACTCTAATCCGGCGGGGTAGGGTGGACAAGCACATTGATATGTTGTACTGCCGCTTCGAGGGTTTCATGGTACTCGCCAAGAACTACCTAGATGTTGTCGAGCATGTATTGTTCGTTGAGATCCGGCAGCTACTCGAAGAGACGGGCGTGTCATCGGCGACATGGCAGAGAACCTGATGCCCATGTCGAAGAAGAAAAAGAAGGACCCCAACATGTGCTCGGCAGGCCTCACCGAGGCGCTCAAACTGGCCATAAAGGATGTGGTTGCGAGTTGCCATTGCAGCAGCGGCAAAGGCGAAGGAGGAAGAGGAGGCAGAAGCAAAGAAAGCCAAGGAGAAAGAGGAAGCAGACACGAAGAAAGAAAAATGTAAGGATAAAACATTGGAGGAACCCACCCATCACTTAATTTCTTTTTCCCGATAAAGATGTGTCACTCAACTCAAATAAAATAATACTGGTTTTATCTCATTTGCTTATTCACACAGGAAGTGACCATTGTCATGTTACCATATAGAGATGGTACTACAATACCGCCAAATGCTAACATGATTTGTAAGAACAGAATGAAAACTGAGCGCCGTTTGCATATATACATTTCCTCATTTCTCTACAAAAGACAGCAATCTGGTGTATATAATATAACCCGCCTATAAAGCTTGCTCGTTCCGACGAACAATACGAGCGGTACGACGCATGCCAAGATCATGAAGGAG
Source organism: Triticum dicoccoides (assembly GCF_002162155.2). NCBI lineage: Eukaryota > Viridiplantae > Streptophyta > Magnoliopsida > Poales > Poaceae > Triticum > Triticum dicoccoides. The sequence goes on from NC_041389.1 coordinate 2,595,734, forward strand.
AGTGCAAAGCCAAGGAGAAAGGCAAAGGGAGGGACAAAACAAAATATGTATCTCTCAACAGGAATAATAATATTCCTATGTGCTGACTATGGAATGGTGCTACAATACGAAATGCTAACATGACCCTTTGGCTACACCCAACCTCTCACTCCCCTGTCTCAAACGTACTGGGCAAAGGGAATCCACAAGTTTTTTCCATGCGTGCATGGACTGTAGATTCTTCTCAGCTCTGACAGCTCCTCCTCACCTGCTCCGACGACGGCAAAGAAGAACACAAATCTGTTCCGATGACGACAAAAGGTAAAGTCGAACATGCTCCGACGACGACGACAAAAACGAAGACGGAGACGAAGACTCAGGTCAACCTAAGTAAATCACCCACAACTCTCCCGCATTATATATACACATATGCAGGCGCTTCCAGTGCAGATCGAGCTATAGCATTCCAACAAGAAAGCCTCAAGACACAACATCAAGAGGTCCAGCCATGGCGCCCATGGTGGAGTGGTTGCCATGGTTTGGATCGGCGGTGGCGAGCGCCATCTTCTTATGGTCCATGGTGCAGAACCACGTCCCGGACACCCTCCGTCTCTACCTCACCACCCGGGCAGCCAAGCTCGCCGCCTGCTTCAACCCTTACCACGAGATCACCATCTCCGAGTACGGCGCCAAGCGATTCCAGCGTAGCGAATTTTTCCTCGCTGTCGAGGCCTACCTGAGCGATGCCTGTGCTCACCATGCACGGAGGCTCAAGGCCGAGCTCGGCAAGGACAGCAAGAACCCCCAAATCACCGTCGACGACCACGAGGAGGTCACCGACGACTTCTCCGGAACCACACTCTGGTGGTATGCCTCCAAGCAGCAATCCAAGGCTAACGTCATCAGCATATACCCAGGCCGGGATGAGAAGCGATTCTACCGGGTCGTCTTTCATAGGCGACACCGTGAACTCGTTGTTGGCTCCTACCTACCATTTGTCCTCAGCAAGGTCCGTGCCGTCACCATCAACAACCGCCAACGCCGCCTCTTCACCAACAACGCCGGCGGTAGCTGGAACCCTCACCGGGCCAAGAGCGTTTGGAGCCACATCGCATTCGAGCACCCAGCGACGTTCGACACGCTTGCCATGGACCCCGATCAGAAGGAGGCCATCATCAACGACCTCATGGCCTTCCAGGAGGGCAAGGAGTATTATGCAAAAGTCGGCAAGGCATGGAAGCGTGGGTACCTCCTATACGGTCCTCCTGGCACGGGCAAGTCCACTATGATTGCCGCCATGGCCAATTTCCTCGACTACGACGTCTACGACCTCGAACTCACGGCCGTCAAGAACAACACCGAGCTGCGGAAGCTCTTCATCGAGACAACAGGCAAATCCATCATCGTCATAGAAGACATTGACTGCTCCGCAGACCTCACTGGAAAACGCCACAAGGACAAGAAGGCTTCTGGCGATAAGGAATCTGATGACGATGACAGACCCAAGCTACCAATGGAGCCAGAGAAGGACGATGACACCAAAGTGACGCTCTCTGGCCTGCTCAACTTCATCGACGGGCTGTGGTCGGCCTGCGGAGGTGAGCGGATTATCATCTTCACGACCAATCACAAGGAGAAGCTGGACCCTGCACTGATCCGGCGGGGCAGGATGGACAAGCACATCGAGATGTCCTACTGTCGTTTCGAGGGATTCAAGGTGCTCGCCAAGAACTACATGGACGTCGTCGAGCACGAGCTGTTCGGCGAGATCCAGCAGCTGCTCGAGGAGATCGACATGTCGCCTGCTGATGTGGCGGAGAACCTAATGCCCATGTCAAAGAAGAAGAAGAGGGACCCCGATGTGTGCTTGGCAGGCCTCATCAAGGTGCTCAAGCAGGCCAAGGAAGACGCGGCAGCGGCAAAGGCTAAGGAGGAAGAGGAGGCCAAGGAGGCTGAAGCGAAGAAAGCCAAGGATAAAAAGGAGGGGGAGGCCAAGAAAGACGAAGGGAAGGACAAAGCATTGGAGGAAGCCAATGGAGACCTCATCAAGCAAGGTGACAAGTGAAGTTACAGGAGTTGAGTGTTCCCTTACAAACACAAAAGGATGCAGTGTTTGTTCAAATAAAATATATATCACTCAACTGCAATAAAATAATTAAATAAATAAATAACATTGCTTTCTCTTCTCCAGGAAATGGGCATTATAATGTTGCTACATATTATGTTACAATACCAAATGATAACATGGTATTGATGTAAGAACACAAATATATATCACTCAGCTTCTTTTTTTTTTGATAAAGATGTGTCAATCAACTGAAATAAAATAATATTGGTTTATTTTCTCATTTGCTTACTCACACAGGAAGTGACCATTGTATTGTTACTATATAGAGAGAGTGCTACAATACCAAATGCTAACGTGATATTGCTGCAAGAACACAAGGGAAACTGAGAATCGTTTGCATATATACATTTCTTCATTTATCTACAAAAGAGAGCAGTCGGGCGTATATAACCCGCCTATAAAACTTCCTTGTTCTGACAAACAATACAAAAGCAACAGCAGACCCAAAGACGCAGACACATGCCATGATCATGAAGGAGAGCGCAAAGCAGTGCTTACCGGCGCAGGCAAGCTCACCTTGCGGTGACTCCTTGTCATAGATGAACCCGACCACGCGCACCGAGAGGATGTAAGAGCCAACAGGGCTCGCGACGGCCACCGTGTTGAATATGGTGCCGAAATGGTTTAGCCCGAAGATCTCTGAAGTTATGCTCGGCATCAAAGCCCACTGAGACCCGTAGCACAGTCCTACAAGGACGGAGCCGACGTAGAGCGACGCGTGGAAACCGGAGGAGATGATGGCATGGCCTACGCCCATGACCAGAAGCGTCGCGGCTATGAAGAAAGGCCTGCCGACTCCTCGCGACCGGAGGAAGTGATCAGAGACGTAGCCTGCGCCGAACCTCCCTGAGAAGTTCCAGATGATCCATAGCGACACCAGAGTGCTGGTCTCCCTGCTCGTGTAGCCAAGGGAGCCCCCGATCTGGCTGATGTTGTTCACGGTGGCCAGCCCCGACCCCATCCCGCAGGCCATCGCAACGAAGAGCAGCCAGAAGTCAAGTTTGCACATGGCCTGCACCACGTTCAGGTTCTCTGCTTTGTCCGACGACATGTCCTGACTGTTAGATCCCACGAGCGCCATGCTAGAGCTGGCGTTCTCCGAATCCTGCTGCGCAGTCTCCTCATGAAGAAGTAAACCAGTTTGTTCTTCCGGCGTTGGTTCTTCTTGCTGCTTCGGTTCCGTCCTCTGAGCCCTTACAACAATAGCTGCGGGAGACAGGATCAATAGAAGGAGTATCCCAAAGCAAACGCTCTGCCCGGCTGAACTTATCACGAATACTTGGTCGCAGATTATGACAACCATCAGGAACCCAGCAACAGTAACGGCCATGAGAGAGAAAGCATCGAGGAACTTCTTGTTGTACCGCTCATGAGCGCTGTGGACGTCGACAAAGTACATGAGCAGCAACGCGATGGCTGTGGGTAGTATTGCCAGCATAAGTATGAAACTGCCGGGATCAATACGGAGAGTCCGCTGTACTTGGACCAGTATCGCCCCACTCAAGCCTAGAAACCCCTGTTTGGAAATTAAACAGATGAATCGATGTCATTGGAAGGAGTAGGACATATCTATACTTGTTGTGTAAGAAGACAAATACTAAGTAGTTTGATTTGTTTTTGAGAAACAGAGTGCAGGCTGGGATTATTGAGCAAATTAAGTGTGTGCTATGTACGATCCACACAAGTTGACATCATCACGAATACAGCGCTAGGCGAAAACTCAAGACAACAACGCTGAAAGTTCGGGCAATTAAGACAAAAATGATACTCCACCAGCGAATGAACACTGCATTATTGCCTCTCTGATGTCTCTGGACCAGAAAACATTATAATGAGCTACACAATTGTACTTTTCTATAACCAGCGATGCTGCCTCCCTGGGAGCAAGCATGAATTCCTAGAATGGTTGTGCTGGATGATGAACTACTACAAGTCTTAACAAATCACATTATTCTAGAACTGTTTATCTGTAAGGCTGTGTTGCATCAAAATCACTTTCAGCATATATCTCTGTACTGGTGTGGTATAGCATGCCACCAAAACAGATTTCTCCACATAAAAATGGAACAAAACAAATACTGTTTTCGGTTTGTAGATTGGAGCAGACAAAGGCTGTTTTTGGATTGTTTTCTTGGAACTCACAGAGCAAATTACTGATGCAGAGCAACAGAGCAGAGACTGAATACTACTGTACAAGAAAACAGAGTAAGGGGATCGTACCTTCATGATGCCGATGACGGTGCCGCGGCGGTCGGGGAAGTTCTCTACGGCGGTGACGACATCGGCCGTGTTCATGAAGGTCTGCGCCTGCGCGGCGAGCAGCATGTAGAGGCAGACGAGCGGGAGCGGGGCGGGGACGACCCCGGCGACGGCGAGCCACATGGGGAGGTACCCGGCGGCGCAGAGCGCGGCGCCGGTGAGGAGGACGAGCCAGGGTCACCTCCGGCCCCCAGAGGGAGCCCACGCGGCGAGGATGCCGGAGAGGACCCCGACGTTGGCGCCGACGTCCTTGAAGAAGGCGACGGCGTCGAGCGCGGACTGGTCGTAGCCCTGCGACGCCTTGAGCGCCGGCGAGTAGACGCAGAAGCAGTAGCTGCCGCCCGCGAAGCACTGGATCAGCGCGCTCGCCGCCAGCGCCGACCACCGCGTCCGCGCGCGCGACGCCATCGCCATCCCCGCCGCCCCTGCCGGAACAGAAGAGGAAGAAAAGAATTGTCTTTTTTAGCTCGGTGGCTTCAAGGACCTCCCTTTATGCTGCCACGTAAGCTACGTGACACCCACTAGCCGCCGTGTGTCACTGACAGCGTGGGCCCGCTGAGAAGAAACCATCGCAAATGTGAGAAATGGAGAATGTTGTTTTTCTAGGAGAGAGGATGACTGTTTTTTAAAAAGAAATTAAAACAAATTCAATCTATTCATCAACTGTTAAGTTAAGGTAGTACAAATAACACTAGAACTAAAATTTACATCGAGGTTCGTACACCGCCTAGGACGACTACTAAAGCAAGCCGAAGGCACGCCGTAGTCATCTCCCCTCCCTCACCAAGCCGGACAAACCTTATCGTAGTAGATAGTCGGTAAGTTGTCGTGCTAAGGCCCTACAAGACCAGAGCACCAGAACAGCAACTTCTGTCGAAGAAAAGAAGTGTAGATCAGAAGGATTCAACCTGTAGACACACGACCATTGACGAACAAAGAACGAATTCACGTGGATCCACCGTAGACAATCGCCAACCGAATCCTGGATTCGCCGGAGATAAATCTTCACACGCCCTCCAACAATGCAAGAAGCGCCGCCGAAACGGGGACAAGGAGGGAAGAAACTTATTCCATCTGCAGAGGACCATCGTCACCTCGTCTTTCTGAGTAGAACACAAACACTAACAAAACTTAAAAAGATATTAGAAAACGAAGTCCTCACGTTGGTGAAGACCTGGATCCACCGTGTCTCGATGGCCCTAAGGCCACATAGGACCAGGCATGGACGGCTAACACCGACGGGAGGCACAAGCCAAGCAGTGTTTTTTTTTAATTTGAGCATGATTATCAAAAAATGAATTCTTAACAAGGATCCTAGCCAAGTTGTTGGGCATTTTCTTTTACATTGTAAATAATGCATCTGAATGTTGTCGTCATCTAGCTATGGTTTTGCTTTTGTCATGTGGACATGTGGTATTCAGATACACGCGCAAGTTCTCTTGTGAGTTTGGCTGCGTATTTGTACCAAGAAACATACATATATAGGATAATCTTTTTCATATATTATTATTTCAGCACTTTCATATATTATTATTTCAGCACTCTATTTATTGGCTACTCACTGTGGACCAAGAAACATATGTATAGGTGTGATCTTCTGCTAGCTACAATTTTACCAAAAAGGATGGATCAGAGCATCCCTAGCAGATTGTACAAAAGCTCGACGGCTCGTAAAACTCTGCCATTTTACGGGATTAAGTATTTTTCCGGCTAAAATATATCCATTAGATTTAGAATAAAAGCTTATAAAACATAAAAATAATAATGCTTCAAAGCATACTAACAAATAATCATGTAATATCAAAATAGCATAGCCAAAGAAAGCTTATCCCTATAAAATCATATAGTTAGGCCATGCTTCATTTTTATTACACAAAATACTCCCATCATGTACAACCTCGATGACGAGCCGAGCAATTGGTTTATACTTTTTAACGCGCTTCAACTTTTTCAACTCTTACGCAATATATGAGCGCAAGCCATGGACATAACACTATGGTGGTTTATGGTGGTTGTGAGGACAAAAAGGGAGAAGATAATCTCATATCAACTAGGCATATTAACGGGCTGTATGGAGATGTCCATTAATAAATATCAATGTGAGTGAGTAGGGATTAACATGCAACGGATGCACTATAGCTATAAAATATATGAAAGCTCAACAAAAGAAACTAAGTGGGTGTGCATCCAACTTGCTTGCTCACGAAGATCTAGGGCACTTTGAGGAAGCCCATCATTAGAATATACAAGCCAAGTTCTATAATGAAAAATTTCCACTAGTATATGAAAGTGACACCATATAAGACTCTCTATCATGAAGATCATGGTGCTATTTTGAAGCACAAGTGTGGAAAAAGAGATAGTAGCATTGTCCCTTCTCTCTTTTTCTCTCATTTTTTTCCTTTTTTTCTTTTTCTTTTTTTTCTTTAGCCTCTTTTTTTTCTTTTTGGCCTTTCTCAAATTTTTTCCTCTTTTCTCATTTTTTCTTTTTTTTTTCTTTTTGATGGGCTTCTTTGGCCTCTTTTATTTTTATAAAGTCCGAAGTCTCATCCCGACTTGTGGGGGAATCATAGTCTTCATCCTCCTTTCCTCACTAGGACAATGCTCTAATAATGAAAATCATCACACTTATATGGATTTACAACTCAAGAATTACAACCCGGTAGAAGCGCTTCTCATCCCGGCCGGGGTATATGCTGATGACATTGGCCTTGGATTGCTGCTTGGAGGCATACCACCAGAGTGTGGTTCCTGAGAAGTCGTCAGTGACCTCCTCGTGGTCGTCGACGGCGATTTGGGGGTTCTTGCTATCCTTGCCGAGCTCGGCCTTGAGCCTCCGTGCATGGTGAGCACAGACACCGCTCAGGTAGGCCTCGACAGCGAGGAAAAATTCGCTACGCTGGAATCGCTTGGCGCCGTACTCGGAGATGGTGATCTCGTGGTAAGGGTTGAAGTAGGCGGCAAGCTTGGCTGCCCGGGTGGTGAGGTAGAGACGGAGGGTGTCCGGGACGTGGTTCTGCACCATGGACCATAAGAGAAGATGGCGCTCGCCACCGCCGATCCAAACCATGGTAACCACTCCACCATGGGCGCCATGGCTGGACCTCTTGATGTTGTGTCTTGAGGCTTTCTTGTTGGAATGCTATAGCTCGATCTGCACTGGAAGCGCCTGCATATGTGTATATATAATGCGGGAGAGTTGTGGGTGATTTACTTAGGTTGACCTGAGTCTTCGTCTCCGTCTTCGTTTTTGTCGTCGTCGTCGGAGCATGTTCGAATTTGCCTTTGTCATCATCGGAACAGATTTGTGTTCTTCTTTGCCGTCGTCGGAACAGGTGAGGAGGAGCTGTCAGAGCTGAGAAGAATCTACGGTCCATGCACGCATGGAAAAAACCTGAGAAGACAGGGGAGTGAGAGGTTGGCATTTCGTATTGTAGTACTATTCCATACATACACAGGAATTATCATCATTATTATTCTTTGTTGAGGGATACATATTTTGTTTTGTGCCTCCATTTGCCTTTCTCCTTGTCTTCACACTCTCCTTCATGATCACGGCGGTACCTCTCGTATTGTTCATATAGGCGGGTTATATACGCCAGAATTTTCACTGTCTTTTGTAGAAAATGAGGAAAATGTTCACTGTGTACTTGCAATAGTAGTATCAGATAATGTTAGAATTATGCATTGTAGTGTCAGATATAGCAACTTTTTGAAGGTAACTTCCCGTGTGAATTAACCATTGAGAAGAGAAAGCAAAACCATTTTATTCCAGCTGAGTGATACATAATTTATTTGAACAAACACTATACATCATTTTTGTTGTTGTAAGCGAGCACTAGTGAGCAATCAAACTTGTTTGATGTCTTGGTTGGCTAATTCATTTGTCTTCCTTGGGTTCCTCTTTCTCCTTGGTTTTCTTTGCTTCTGCCTCCTCTTCCTCCTTCGCCTTTGCCGCTGCCGCAACCGTCACCGCGTCTTTCTTGGCCTGTTTGAGCGCCGCGATGAGGCCTGCCAAGCACATGTTTGGGTCCTTCTTTTTCTTCTTTGACATGGGCATCAGGTTCTCTGCCACGTCGGCCGGTGACATATCGGTCTCTTCGAGCAGCTGCCGGATCTCGCCGAACAACACATGCTCGGTCACGTCTAGGTAGTTCTTGGCGAGCACCTTGAAGCCCTCGAAGCGGCAGTAGGACATCTCGATGTGCTTGTCCATCCTACCCCGCCGGATTAGCGCCGGGTCCAGCTTCTCCTTGTGGTTGGTGGTGAAGATGATGATCCGCTCACCGCCGCTTGCCGACCATAGCCCGTCGATGAAGTTGAGTAGGCCTGAGAGTTCCAACATGTTAATATAAGTTATTGTCAAAAGTAACATGTTAATATAAGTTATTGTCAAAAGTAACATGTTCCAGCATGGATAGTCTAGCTAGGAGATCGAGCGACACCAGAACTAACCGAGACAAGGCGTTGGGCGGTCTTGCCATAGAATCGGCCCTTGGTTCGGCTTGGTCATTGGCCCTAGGTCCGGATGGTCCAAATTGAGACCAAGTGACCCGGACACATCCCCGATGTTGGTTCAGTGCCAAACCAAGCAACCCTAGACTTGGTCGGAGTAGTGCCCGAATGGTCTAACGGGTGCTCAGATCAGCATATGCATGCTCACACCTCCGAACGGTCCGGACAGCAAATTCGAAGCACTTTGACAAGAAGAAAACAATATGATTTATAGTCTTTTTTGCTTTGGTTTCTTTGGTGGATGGGAAGGCTATATGAGTGAAGAAATCACTTGAGCATGCACTTCACCAACCACGTCCCCTCTAAATAGTGGAGGATCCCTAAACTCATGAAATGTGAATAAAACCTATAAAATAACCTCTACCGAGGCACATTCTTGTGTTATTTTCACTTTTGAGGGTTCTTCGATTCTCGACAACCTTCACGGTTGAGACTAAAATCTGTTCACAATTACGCCCTAATTAGCCCATTTAATTTTCCGCCATCTATACCAAAACACAGAGGCCTATATGCACTTCCACACATTCCTTTTGTATTGGCACAATTAACATTATTTTCTTGATAGACACATGCATAATTAGATGTTTGTAAGAGAAACACATACATACATAAGGGAAACTATAGTATATATTATTCCATGGTCACATTTATTGGTCACATACAGTGGTATGTGATAGTTTATTGGTCACTAATGGAAGCTACATCACCAGTAATATCCGCTAGTGATGGGGATGTTGCAGTATTTTGGATCAATGTTGCACTTGGAGGGAAGGCTCTTCGCCGTCTGCACCGTTCTGGCTTTCAAACCTTGTTGAACGCCCTTGAAGCCACTTAGATCGCCTTGGATTGATGTCCAAATAGCCTTGCAGCGGCAACGCGGCGTCGTTTGTCTCAATTGCTGACAACACTGGTTTCGGACCTCCTCACAACTTCTCTTCCCCCAAGTCCGAGGAAAGATCCAAGAGAGCGGCATATCCTTCATCACACACCGATCCATAACATAATCACTACAAGAATCTAGCTTTGGATGCTCTTCCTCGCAATCCTCAAAACCACTCGCACTAGGCGCTATCGCAACCCATTCCCCAAAAACATCCGCGGTGGGAGCTTGCGTAGCTGGGCTGGGAACTTCCGCATATTGCGCAATAGCAGTGCTCACTACCAGAGCAAGGAAAGCTAGGAGGAAGAAGGTCTTCATGTTGCCAATGTTGTTTTGGTAGTGGCGAAGATGAAAGTTGAGGTGAGGCCACTATTTATAATGGATGATGTGACATGATATATGTCTACCATTCTGTGTTGCTTTTGAATGCTTACAAATTTAGTTGGATGACCAAAGTTACTTTGCAAGCACACATAATTTTAGCAAGTTGTTGAGATGATGTTTCGTGCACTGAATCTGCAATTTTCCTCGAAAGAGACCACGTGTAATGCTATTCCAAGGCTTCTTACTTTGTTTTTTTTGTGGAACTTAATTTGTAATTGTGCGGGTCTTTAAAGAAAGATCGAGACCATGTTGGTAGAGATTGTGTTATACAAGGTAATAGAACATGATAAGTAATACATCTAGATGCCATCTTCCACTAACTTTCTTAGTTTTGTCATGTATTAGCCATTGTGTGGTAATTATATAGATGCCATTTTTCATAAAGTATCTACTCTTTTGTGGAAACATACAATGAGTAATGATGTGTGACACTTCCATGTCCTGCTTTTGGTATTGTATTGCTATAAAAAACATATGGTTAAGTGTTTTATACTTTACTCTTTCATGGACGCTAACTTGTGGACTTCCGTAGGTTGTTTCATAGGAATCCACCCAAAATTTGTTAGAACATGTGTCTTATGTGTTAGTAGTACACGATAAACAATGACTCACCAAGATGTCGTCCTCTTCTACTCGTGGTTTCGCTTTGTGATGCATACGAGACCACGTGGCTCACGAATAACATTTGTTATGATTTTTCATTGTTTTGTGGAACTGCATTTGTAGCAAGTTATTAGGACGGATGCAACCGGTTTGTATATATTTGATAAAGAAATGAAAACATTGTGCACCAAGGACTAAACCCAACCCACGTGTTATAGATAAATATGTTAGTTTCACTGAATTCATACTAAGTCATGTTTTAGACATTAACAAGGAAAATCTACCATCACAACAAATAAAAATTGGTGGTATACCCAAAATGTTAGATTCAAGGTTAAGTGTTGATGCGAACTAACCTATGATTGGATGTCTAGGAAGACAGTGATATCCCCAGCCCATCAGGGTTCAAGTCCTAAACTTGAGCTGGCGCTCACATATTTCTAGATATATTTCAAACCTCCGGCGATGTGCGTTCAGTGAGAGGAGACGTCCCCTGTCGACTATGAAGGCGTCTGTGGCGACTTTATCAATCTCAAGATGATGTGTCGGCTGAGTCTCTCGGAGGTGCTCGTAAGGGGTAGGGTGTGCGTGTGTGCGTTTATAGGGATGAGCGTATGCGTGTAGGTATAAGTGTCTATGTTTGTATTGTGTTTATTTTTTTTAATCTTGGTTAAGCCAAGGGAAAAGCAGAACATGCTCACAAAAAACTCAAATTTGATAATTGAAGTGTTTGTATAAACCTGGTTTTATATCACAGTAGATTATTAAACCCGGTTTTAGTGGTTACCGCCGTTCACCTGTCTTTACCGGCCAAAAAACCCGGCCTTTTTCCCCCTGCCAAAGCCGGCACTGCGGCTGCCCCCTCCCGCCGCCGCCGATGAAGCCCATCGTCGTCCACGCCGCCGCCGTGGACCGCCGGTGGCTGCTCCCTCTGGCCGTCGGCTCCGCGCTGTCGCTCTTCCTCCTCGTCCTCCTCACCACCGTCCCGCTCCCCTTCTTCCCCTCCTCCTCGCCCTCCCCGGCGCTCTTCGTGGAGCACAAGCTCGCCCCGACCCCGCCGGCCTCCCGCGCCGCCGGATCCCTCCCCCGCATCGCCTACGTCATCTCCGGATCCGCCAGGGACGCCGCCGCGCTCCGCCGCGTCCTCCTCGCGCTCTACCACCCCAGGAACCTCTACGTGCTGCACCTAGATGCCGAGGCGCCCGAGTCCGACCGCCGGGGCCTCGCCGCCGGCCTCGCGGCGCACCCCGTCATAGCCGCCGCCGGCAACGTCCGCGTCGTCGAGCGGGCCAACCTCGTCACCTACCGCGGGCCCACCATGGTCGCCAGCACCCTGCACGCCGCCGCGGCCCTCCTCTGGGGCCACTCCGGCGCCGGCGGGTCCGACTGGGACTGGTTCATCAACCTCTCCGCCTCCGACTACCCGCTCGTCACGCAGGACGGTAAAGGCCCGCTCCACCGCTCCCGATCCGTCCGTCACAGTGCCATAGCGCACCATTTGACCTTGTGAGCTTGCTTGCTGCAGATCTGATCCATGTCTTCTCCAAGCTGCCGCGTGATCTCAACTTCATCGACCACACCAGCAACATCGGATGGAAGGAGTAGGTGTCTCCCTTCCTTAGAGCTACCCGGATTGCTTGCACACCGTGGCTGGATAGTGAAATTAATGCGCTTCTTGTTGGTTTGTGAATCTGTATGCGTGCAGGTTTCAGAGGGCGAAGCCGGTCATCATCGACCCGGGGCTCTACATGAAGAAGAAGGCGGACGTGTTCTGGATACCACAGCGCCGGAGCGTGCCAACAGCCTTCAAGCTATTCACTGGTAATTACTAATACATTATATTGCTTCGAGTTGTTGATCCATTGGACTGTTCTTGGTTGGTAACCCAATTATTTACATATACTAGCTCCAGCATAGAAATGCTGTATACTAGGATTTTCCATGCATTTGATTGTTCACTGTGCATACTAGGCTCCTGCAAATTCTTGTTTTGCCAATGGAAGGAATTTCTCTACCAATTAAAGGAATTTGCTGTACTAGAAGAGTTTATTATTAGTGAATCTGAGTGTTCAGGGTTTAAAACTGATATATGCTGATTGATGTGTGTTTGATCATGCAAGTTGTGGAGACCAGACCACCAACTGAAATTGATTTGTTACCATAATAAGATCTTCAAAGTGTTCCTAAGATGTCATGCAGAACCCTGCGTAATAAATGTGATGCTTTTCTAGCTTAATTGCCGGTTTTCGTTCTTTTGCTGAAAACTAACATAGCATAAATGAGGAAACTCCCTGTGTTCAGATTTGCCTTTCCTGTATGACAATAATTCCAATCCTATTGAATGTAACCTTTATTTTCAGTTTCAGTTTCAGTTACTTTTTTGTGCTAGTAAACTTCACCTGTTATAAATGCTCTTATTACCAGCCCCAGAAATTTCATCTTTCTGCCTCTTTCTAGAGTCTACACCAAGATCAGCTGGTCGAAGTTTCTCAAGTAGTAGTTCTCTGGCCTGATATGCACCCTCCATGTTTTAATATCTGAACTAGATAGGTAGCTGTAAGATTCAGAGCCCGCCTTTCCACTTTCCAGTGAAGGTCAAGGCATAAGATTCCTAACTCGCAAGCAAAACATTAGCATGATTTGGCCAACTAGCAAAGAAATCTTGTGTTTCAAGAGCTTTTATGGAGTGACCAAGTTTCTTACTTTGGGCCTTTTTGAGGAACTAATCTTGCTCTTAAATCTGAGATGTTTGCAGGTTCAGCGTGGATGGCGCTGTCCAGGTCGCTGGTCGAGTACAGCATATGGGGCTGGGACAACCTGCCCCGCACCGTCCTCATGTACTACTCCAACTTCATCTCCTCCCCGGAGGGCTACTTCCACACCGTGGTCTGCAACGCGGAGGAGTTCAAGAACACGACGGTGAACCACGACCTGCACTACATCTCGTGGGACAACCCCCCGAAGCAGCACCCGCACTACCTCACGATGGACGACCTGGACCGGATGATCGCCAGCGACGCGCCCTTCGCCCGCAAGTTCCACGCGGACGAGCCCGTGCTGGACCGGATCGACGCGGAGCTCCTGTCCCGCCGCGCCGGCCCGGACGCGCCCACCCCCGGAGGCTGGTGCGCGGGGACAGGGGACAACGGGAGCGACCCCTGCTCGGTCGTCGGGAACACAAGCTTCCTTCAGCCTGGCCGCGGGGCCGTGCGGCTCCAGCGGCTCGTCACGTCGCTCCTGTCGGAGGAGAAGTTCCACCCGCGGCAGTGCAAGTGATGGCATGCTTCTTCTGATGCCAGAGCTGCTTGCGGTGTTATGATGCATGGTTCTCCTGCCGGCGATGTCCGCACGGTTGATGTGACCGCCCGCGGCTCGCCATTTTGTCGGCTAGGTAGCAGACCATGCCATGTATGATGATGTTGTACGATTAGACCACGTAGCGTCAGTAGAGCTTGTTGTTGTATCACCCACTTGTAAGACCAGTAAAGACCACAAGATGATGTATCATCGACTCGACGGTATGAACCTGAAGACGGCACGTTGAAAGCATCTTGTAAAGGCTTCTGATGTTTCTGAAGTTTGGGCATCTCTGTTGCCTGTTGGTGGAAAACAGAGAAAGGGTTACTTGTTGCTGCCTGAGCAAGAGCCATCCTGAAGGACCCATTTCTGTTACTAGGAGAATGGGTCATGTGGAGCATGCAGAAATGTATTTTTCTGTTGGAGAAACATGCTTGTAGCCAAATAAATATTTCCATTTGAGACAGAAAAGGCTGATGATTGTGTTCTACCAGTAGCAATTCCTGTTATTGTTCTCCTCAGACCATGTGCCATGTGCTTGCAAACATATCATACTGCTGTGTTCTACTTGCTGGCTGCTGGCTTTGATTTTTCAAGACGTGGATGTTTCTTGGAAACAATTTGACAAGAAATGAACATGTCTTTGTGTTACCAGCCTGCTCCTTTTTCTTTACAGCTAGCTAGTGCTGGACAAGCTACTCCCTTTGTTCACTTTTGTAAGTCGTTGAAGACATTTCAGACAACGTGCAAAGCAACTCAATTTCAATTGTCTGAAATGACTTATAAAAATGCGGTAATGATAACTCCCGAACGTTCGGGAGTTAAGCATGGCAACCCAAACGCTTTTAGATGGTAACTTTAGCTTGCGTGAGATTAGGAAAACATGACAATTTTCTGATGAAGAAACGAAAAAGGCTAAAGTTGCCATCCCCTATCAACTAAATTTGCCATGTCAAAACGTTCGGGACGAACTGCTCAAACCCCGAACGCTCGGGAGTTATTGGATTTGTAAAAGTGAACGGAGGGAGTATGTAGGATGGTCGTCCAAGGAAGGAAGCAGCTAGTAATCAACGCCGAAATCATGGTCAAATGGACGGCCAGGATGTCATCATCATGTGATACTTGCCGTTACGGTTTCCAAAACGGCGACATAGTATAGATCACCAAACCCCGTCTGCCTGCCTTGTTTCCTCCCTTTGTTTTGGCGAGCTCCACCTTTTCTTCTTCTCCTTTTTTTTTGGCAAACTTTTTCTCCCTCTGGTGGTGTTGGTGGCCGTCGTGGCCCGTTGATCCATGGATGGTGCAGCACGGGGAGGTTGGCGATGATCTATGACGCGATGGTGGCGCGGGGGACGATGGTGGTGGCGGAGCACACAACATACACGGGCAACTTCTAGGACATTGCGGCGCATTGCCTGCACAAGCTCCCCGCCGGCATGAGCCGCTTCACCTACACCTACGTCGGGAGCTCATATATCGCCCCGAGTATCTTCCAAATGCCTACCGCCATGCACCCCCCCCCCTCCCGCGCACGGCCTTTTGGGCCAGCCCATGCGCAGAGCGGGACAACCCCTATTTTTTGTTTTTTCCTATTTCTTTTTTTTTGGTTTCGTTTTTTCTTCTTTAGAATAAATCAGGAATTTTCAAAAAATGATACAATTTTTTTCAACAAATGTGATTTACAAAGATTATTTGAGAAACCATAAAATGTTCATGAATTAATAAATGCTTGAGAAATCATCAAATATTCACGGATTCAAGAAATGATCATGATTTTGCAAAATATTCAGAAAAACAAAAAACAATCATGATTTTGAAAAATTGTTTGCGTATTAAAAAAATATTCATGAATTTCAAAAGGTTGCGCATGAAGTAAAAAAATGTTCAAAACATTAAAAAAATGGTTGCGAATTAATTCTTCCCAAAATCACCAAAATTTCACCAGTTCAATTTTTTGCAGATTAAAAAATGTTCATGCATTTCAGAAAATGTGCGTAAATTTAAAAAATTGCTCCAAATTTTTTTAAAAATTGTTTCCGATTCAAAAACTATTCACACGTTACCAAAAAATGCTCAAAATTCCAAAAAAAATGTTCACGGATTTGTTAAAAAGTTCACATATTTGAAAAAATGTTCAGGATGTCAAAAGCAAATGTTCACAATTTCGAAAAAAGTTCATGATTTCAGAAAATGTTCCTAGATTAAAATGTTCACAATTTCAAAAAATGTTAATGATTTCATAAAATGTTCCTATAGATTAAAATGTTCACAATTTCAAAATATGTTCGCGATTTCAAAAAATATTAAATGTTGACGAGTTCAAAAAATGTTCAAAATTGCAAGATGTTCGCCATTTTGTAATCGGAGTATTTAAGAAGGGCATTAACCACCAAAAGTACATTTATCTTGGCATTATTAAGAACTAAGAGACAAGACACCCTGGAAGATTAGCCATGCATGCAAGCCAAATCCAACCACCGAGCTCAACCACCGGAAGTTTTTGCGTTTTAATCACTCTCCGAGCTTCCATCTGAACCAGCAAAATCAATGCAAGTACTACTGCCACCGCCATACGCTTGGCTGCTAGGGTGAACAACGGTTGGCTTGAAGCCTTCACAGCCATAGCAATGCCCTAGAAAACAGACACACACACACACAAAAAAAAAAAAGAGTCAGACAAATATTATAACACGAATAAACAAAATAGATTGCAGCTAACGCAAACCTTACGATTATTACATGCTACTAGATCTGAAGATATAGATAGCATGCATATAACTAACTGGAAGCCTCAAAGCAGGTTTCAGCATCTAAAAAATGCCACTTTTGCTTAGTTGCTTCTTCATGTATATTTACATCCATTAAGCAGCATGGCATATGATCTAGAGGAATAACTGACAGTTTCAACAAATGTTCATATTATTTGCAGGATTGTTCAACTGCGAAAGGTGACACCAACTACTCCCTCCGTTCCTAAATATTTGTCTTTTTATGATTTCAAATGGACTACCACATACGGACGTATATAGACATATTTTAGAGTGTAGATTCATTCATTTTTTTCCGTATGTAGTCACTTGTTGAAATCTCTAGAAAGACAAATATTTAGGAACGGAGGGAGTATGTAGCAGGAAGGGCATGCAACAATCTCTCTGGCAAGTACGTACCATTGTCATGTTCTCCAACGATACAGCACAGGACCACATCCTTGTCGCCATGGAAAGCAGAGTTGACCTCAGAGAAGAAGAGCTTGGTGTTGTCTGCATCAGCAGAATGACGATGATCCTCTGCTTGCTTAGCCGTGAAGTTGTAATGGATGCAGCCCCCTCCAAACTCCCAAAACTCACGGATCACTGGCACCTCCACCAGCTCAAACTGAAATAACAAGATGGAAAAGTACAGTTACAATAGAGCACTGGGTTAACACACAATACGCACACACACACACACACACACACTCTTACGAGAGAGGGAGAGAGGGGAGACCTTGGTGTTGTTTGCTCTGTTGTACTTACGCAGGGCTACCTTTGCATGGTGCCGCCCAGTCTTTTGCCTAAACGCGACTCTCTTCTCACGGAGTGCATTCCTTACTTCGGGAGGTTTCCTCTGCCTCGGTAAACACTCCTCTTCCTCACCGAAATCAGAGCCGTACTCCCCATAATCGGGTTCAGGGAAAGTGAACTGAAACCTAAATCCATGTTCCTCCATGTTGATACCTTCAGGAGCGCTCCTCTCCTTGGAAGCACAGGCAGCTCGGCTCCTGATGCATGGGGTACTCCTGTCCTTGGAAGCCCACCCAGCCCGACTCCTAATGCATCGACAAATTATGATCATGTCATAGAAATGAGCAAAGACAATATAGCACGCTCTACCACTCAAAAATAAAGTTACCAGTATCGGTTTTCCATTTTTACTTTTATGAAGTGTGGTGTGTCTCTCTGAGAGATGCGTGCAGAGTTTGTTAGAAACCGGTTACAGGAGATCAAAAACTTGAATAGTCAATCTCAAATTCGGATTTGACATTGTGAATTAAACAGGTGCCAGGCGTGGATGACAGCTGCTACTGTCAACCAGAGCTTGCGAGCGGCTGTTATATTATTATTATTATTTTCCGGAACGAATAGGTTCAGTACAATTCTTAGCCCGTGATCCATGCAGCTAGCAGCGAAGAAGAAAAATACAAGTAACCATGAAAAAAGTACTAGTTTGCAATGGAATGGAATGGCTTGATACTGGCAACCTGAGGGGATTTAAGTTAGCGAAGCCGCAAGGCCGCAATCACATTTCAACATACCCAAAATGATAACACACACACACACACACACAGAGAGAGAGAGAGAGAGAGAGAGAGTCTTTCTTTTTCTTTTACCTTGCGTACCTCCCCCTGGAAGCAGCGGATGAGACTGCAGGTTGAGCAGGGTGGCGCTGCTTTGGCTCCTCTGGCAAATTCTCCTTGTGCCTGAACCACAACATGCAAATAATTCAGAATTACTAGAGTGAACAACGGAAGCAGAGACGTCCGCACAATCTATGAGCCCAATGATTAATTCTACTCTCGCAAAATTTGACTCGGACACGTGTTAGTGGAATTCGAAACGAATCGAATCGAATCGAAGCAGACAGGAGGACGAGACGTACTGGGTCTGGGAGGGCGGCTCCGAGAGCTTGGGCAGCGGGCCAAGGGGCGGCGGCAGGCGCCTTGGGGGGACGGCGAGGGGGCGGTTCAGAAACTGCAGGATGCGCCTGTCGGCGCCGCCTTGCCCTTGCGAGCCTCCCGCTGCGCACTTGTCCAGATCGAGCTGCGACCAGCAGGGTTGCGGGCCCTTCCCCCAGCGGTCGTAGGCGGTCGGCTCCCGGAGAGGAGAGTGGAACGGGACGAAGCAGTCGTCCACCGACATGGCGGGGTGGCGCCGCCGGAGACGGAGACGGAGACGGCGGACGGACGGACGAACGAGGGTTGGTTTAATTGGGTAATTTGGGGGAACGATTTTTTTTTTCGAGCAACCGGCCTTTTCATTAAGAAGAAGAGAATTTGGGGGAACGATGGGGAGCCGAGAGACACCTTTTATTTTCACCACAAAGTCCGATTACAAGTCTTCTCGGGTACTATTTCGTAAATACTCCCAGTCCCAGTATTATAAAGTTAGTATGTATTGTACTAAGCTCGAGACGCTTATTTTGGGACAGGGAGGAAGTATAGGATTTAGAAACGGAGGGAGTGCTATTTTTTTTCTACAAATTTATTATTTAAGAGCCCTTGTGATTACTAAGTCTACTGAAAACCAGTTGATTAGGAAGACATCGGAATCAGATGTAATGACAAGTTGTTTTCTGTATTCAGTAGTACTAATAGACCTTACATTTTTGAAATATAATAACCCGCAAGTATGGACACCCTTACTGTTTGGAAAAATTTTCATACAAGGTTTGAAACATTGGAACATAAAGTATAATGTAGTGCTCACCCGGGAATATTTCACTTTTCTCGGTTGGCTTCACAAGAGGAGCTTGTTGCTTTAGGCTTCAAAAGGAGCTTGTTTGGTGTGCGGCGATGCCCTAACTAGGCGCACCATCAACAATAGGTTTTCTGGTGGAAGGAAACCAAGAAAAAAGGCGCAAGTTGAGGAGAACGATGAGGGATAAGATAGGAAGGGGGGAAAAGGCTACAATAAATAAGTGGTGGTTGGGAGGAGAAAGAAAGAAAGAAGGAGTTCATCACGGAGTAAATGGACATATGTGGAGAAGCGGTAGGGAATATTTACATTTTAGATGAGGCAAATACTTAGTTTTTGGGGAAAAGATTCCGCTGATTTACGAAAAAAGGTTCATGCATGTTGGCATGGTTTTTGTTTCATTTGGTCTCTTGTTATACATGGTTTGTGGTATGTTCATGAAGATCCTACCGCGAGGTTGATCCGTTTAGATGGTCTCTTGTTTTATTTATTATCTGTAAACCGCTCCGTTCGGTAGTGGTGTTAGGTTTTGTCTGGTCAATAATATATATATGGTCATATGTAACATTTGATGTAAAGGCGGAGGGTCGTCCCCAGTTTTCTCAAAAAAAAAAAAAATCAGAGGTGGGTTTAGAAAGTGGTGGATGGTTAGAGACACTATATGGTTAAAAAAATCATATAGTTATATAGTTCGTGACGCCATTTCAGTATCTAGACTAGACTTACCGGCGCAAAAAGTGAATTTGGATCCAGGACTACAACGAGCAATGTGTTTATTTTCTTGAATGGCACCTTTAAGAAGCCAGTTCCAGAACTTGTACATGCGGATGTGGACGATGTATGTATAAATTCCTACTCCCTCCGTCCAGAAATAAGTAATTCGCCATGTTACTTGAATTTGAATTAAAACCACGTCGCTTGTTTTCAGACGGAGGGGATATAAATTCTATCTCGATCCGTGGGCTACAGAAAAAAAGACGAATGTGTGGGTGAAAATGGATCTGCTTTATTTGTTTTCCTTTACAGACCGATAAATTTTGACTTGTTTCTGTGAATTTTAGGAACACAATATCGAATCATGTTAGAACAGGAGTAAACATAAATTTTGTGTTTTTGAAAATGTGGGGTGCGGTGCGGGTCGGTAGAAAGAGAAACCGCGCGCACTTGTATCCCGAACATCTCGCAATCCACAGACATAAAAACTGCCTACTCACCCAGCTGATGGGTTATAAGAGTGGGCAAAAAGAGTTGGTATATATTATATTCCCTCCGTCCTTAAAAAAAAATGTCTTACATTATGGGACGGACGGACGGACGGACGGAGGGAGTAGAAAGAAAAAGGAAACTGCATTGCGGTTGGAGGAGCAAAAAGGAACTTACGACGAATCTCGCGGCTGATCCGCCATGGTCGACTGATTCCCCGATTGTGTATGTACTCCCTCCGGTACTTTTTACTCTGCACATTGGTTTTGCCGAAAGTCAAACTTTGCTAAGTTTGATCAAATTTATATTAAAAATTATTAGCATCTATAATATTTAATAAATATAATATGAAAATATATTCCAAGATGAATCTAATGATATTGATGTTGTTATGTGAATGTCTATAATTTTTTATATAAACTTGGTCAAAGTTGGATGAGATTAACTTCAGACAAACCTAATATACAGAGTAAAAAGGACCGAAGCGACTACTCGCAGTTCTTCTTTCTAATCTGAAGGAAGAGGTGAGATTCGTCTCATTGGTAGGTCAGAACAGATCAATAGGTATAGGCATATATATATATAAAAGCGGCCTCCTAGTCTAGTAGGCTCCAAGACGGATGCGGTTTCCGATTCGTGCGCTCCCTCTTGTATCTACGGGAGTAAATACAGCTGTTTCCGTTTGTATCGGGGGTGGCTTACACCCAGGAGCCCGGCCTCATCCATCATGTTACTAGAAGATTGCAACGGAGCCACATTAGTTTTAAGAGTTTAATATTACGACATTGGTGATTTTTTTTACCATCGAATTCTCACACACACTCTCCCCCCTCTCTCTTCCTCACTCTCTCTCCCTCTCTCTCTCTAACACACACATAGCATATACTCCCCGTCAATAAGACTTACTCAATTGACAATAATGTGTGGATTTGTGGTGAGCTTGACTGAACTAATGGATAGTCTGATATATTCTCCAATCATTTAACAATGAAATTTTGGAAATGGGAAGATTATGTAACACCTCAAGTCGTTAGCTACAGTGACCTCCCCCTAATGATGCCATGTCATCAGGCTTGCTAAGCCAAACTGCCACTTGATAAAAACCAAAGCCCAATTTAAATTTAAAATAAAGTCAAAGAAATTATTTCGTCAAACTGTAAAACTAAAATGTTCACCATATTCTATTAATTAAATCTTGTCAAATTAATAAGAAGTCCAACAGTAGTTAAAATAACCAATTAAATATAAACCTAATTTTATATATTTCTTTTTCGCCCTAAACTTTTTGTGCCACCTAAAAATATTGTGCTCGAATTGTGTGCATAGTTTCACAATTAACAGAATCCATTTAATTGATATAAGAATAAATATAAAACAGTGTTAAAAAGGAGAAATAGATTAGAATACATTAAAAACCAAAAGGACGATGAAAAAGGGGATTCCCCCTACCCCGAGGCCTTGCCACCGAACTGGCCCAGTGGTCCAGTCTCCGTACGGTCGTCTTCTCCTGTTCCCCGAGCCCGTCGCTACAGAGCCGGGCTCCCGCCCGACCACCTCGCCGGCATCGAAGGGGAATGGATAAGGGTGACGCCCTGCCCCCCTGCCCCATGGCCTCACTCCTCCTCGACGCCCCCTCCCAGATCCACTTCTCCTCCTCGCTCGCTTGATCCCGGTGATCTGGACGAAGTCAGATGCCATGGCCACCATGACCGACCCCGTCCACACGGCCACTGCCCTCCCTGCTGGCTAGGAGCTTGTCAAGGAGCTCTGAATGCCTCCGCTACTTCGTCTGCGCCAATGAGATCAAGTCCAGCACCCCCAAATCGACGTTGTTTCCGTCTTTCTCAACCTTCGGCCACCGCGACATTGTCGTTCGATCCGCGCCGCCCTGAGCTCCCCTGTCTTCCCCTACGGTGCCATTGACACCGCTGTGATCTCCTCTTGCCTTTCCCCAATTTCCCCTCTCGTTTGCTCTCGTTAGGTATTTCGCCGTGGCCGAGAACCGCCGTCCACCATGGCCATTGCAGGGGTAGCCATTGAGCTCCTTGGATTGACCCCGTGGCACATGCCCGCTCCTATGCGTGCCCATGCCCGAGCCTTCAGCTTTTCTTCCGTGCCCGCGGGGCCACTCCCTCTCTGGCTCTCCATGCCCACGCACGTGCCACACCGCGTCCGTCGCACCCGTCGTTGCCATCACGCTCACCACAGCCACCGCACCACTGTGCCCCGCACGACGCATACCCTGGCTGCGCGTCACCCTCCCGCTGTCGCGCCCCTGCCTCGCGCCGCCTCTTGTCGCGGCCATCTTCTGCCGGCCGCCCCCTCAGCCACGCCAGCCGCATCTCTGCCCTCCATT
Organism: Triticum dicoccoides; assembly: GCF_002162155.2. Classification (NCBI taxonomy): domain Eukaryota; kingdom Viridiplantae; phylum Streptophyta; class Magnoliopsida; order Poales; family Poaceae; genus Triticum; species Triticum dicoccoides. The sequence continues at coordinate 2,618,791 of NC_041389.1, forward strand.
GTCGGCCGCTCGCCTCGCCCGCTGCATGCTTCTTCCTGCTGCTATGCGCTGCTCTACCACTGGTACGCTGTTGTCCCATGCCCTCGACACCGCCGTGGACAAACATGGAGGAGGTATTGTCGATGGAGTACAAGGAGGAGGTGGCAGAGAAGGTGTGGAGAGGCAAGAGGTCTAGGGTGGCGTCAGCTGGCTGTGGTGGTGGTGATTATGCGAGAAGGAGCCAGAGCGGAAGGAGAGGTCACAATTGGAAAGAATCGCAAAAAAATCATAACCCGGAGATCTCATTCCAAAAAAAATGCTAATATCACATAGGAAATATTGGATGTTATCAAGGAAAGGTAAAAATTTAGGAAAGTTAGGATTTTGAACTGATTTCTATGCAAATGGGTTTTTATTGTTTGGTAACATGATATCAATACCTGACCATTTGTGACGTGTCTGATTAGGAAAGTTTGCAAATGTTAAGAAACTATTTATTGGGAGGAAAGTTTGTGATGTGTCTGTTATTTGTTTCCTAAAACAAATTTCACTAATGAGAGAAATCGATTGATTTAGATAAGTTGGGAAAGTTAGATTCAAATCTATTATTTGTTCCTTAAAAATTTGTTATTTGTTTCCTAAGACAAATTGAACCAATAAAAGGAATCGATTGATATGCATAATTTAAGGAATTTAGATCCGTGATTTGTTATACGTTAGGAAAGTCCTGGTTGTAACAAAGAGTGGAGAGAAAAATAAACCGATGGACCAGGATGGGAGGGGGTGGTGGGAGGAGAGACGAAAATAAACCAGTAAAAATAAATCGTGAAGACTATTCACCAACTGCTCCATTAGGAGTAGAGAAACATATATGTGCATGTATCTGTTAGGATAATCTCCTACCGGCCCCGCCTCTAGTTTCCTTGTATAGATGAGGCTGAGGGCTGCCCTTGTACCCTTATATACATGCACCATGCACCCGATCAATATATCGAGAGTTGCATTGCCTTCAACATGGTATCGTTTTTTTATCCAACCATAGCTTCCGCTCCTAGCCGCTGCCGTCGCAGCTCCTAGCCACCGCCGTCGCAGCTCCTCGCCGCCGCCGCCACCATCCACCCGCGCCGCCGCTGCACCCTCACCCGCCGCCGCGCGTGCCTCCCCACCCCGATCCCTCTTTCCCTCCCTCCCGAGCCGCCTCCCTCCCAAGCCGCCTCCCTCCCGATCGCCCTCACCACCACCCGTGCTGCCACCCCTTCCCTCGGTCGCCCCTGCGCCCACGGCCTCTCCTCACTCCGCCGCCTCCCTCCCCTCCAACCCCTTCGAGGACCCGGCCCCTCCTCCCGTAGAGGTCGTCCGCGATCTGGACATCTTTGCCCGCGTCCCCGTCGTGCTCGACTATGCCACCTCCACCTATTATGCCTGGAAAACCTACTTCTCCCTCATCTTCCGCGAGTACCACCTCATCGATCACGTCGATGGCTCATTTCGCTGATTTGGGTTCGAGCTTATCAGGTTGAAACTTTTTCACATAAGCATCGCAACCCCAAACTTTAAGAAACGACAACTTTGGTTTCTTGCCAAACCACAGTTCATAAGGCGTCGTCTCAACGGATTTTGATGGTGCCCTATTTAACGTGAATGCAACCGTCTCTAAAGCATAACCCCAAAATGATAGCGGTAAATCAGTAAGAGACATCATAGATCACACCATATCTAGTAAAGTACGATTACGATGTTCAGACACACCATTACGTTGTGGTGTTCCAGGTGGCATGAGTTGTGAAACTATTCCGCATTGTTTCAAATGTAGATCAAACTCGTAACCCAAATATTCTCCTCCAAGATCAGATCGTAGAAATTTTATTTTCTTGTTACGATGATTTTCAACTTCACTCTGAAATTCTTTGAACTTTTCAAATGTTTCAGACTTATGTTTCATTAAGTAGATATACCCATATCTGCTTAAATCATCTATGAAGGTGAGACAATAACGATACCCGCCGCGAGCCTCAACATTCATTGGACCACACACATCAGTATGTATGATCTCCAACAATCAGTTGCTCGCTCCATAGTTCCGGAGAACGGCGTTTTAGTCATCTTGCCCATGAGGCATGGTTTGCAAGTACCAAGTGACTCATAATCAAGTGATTCCAAAAGTCCATTAGTATGGAGTTTCTTCATGCGCTTTACACCAATATGACCCAAACGGTAGTGCCACAAATAAGTTGCACTATCATTATCAACTCTGCATCTTTTGGCTTCAACATTATGAACATGTGTATCACTACTATCAAGATTCATAAAAAATAGACCACTCTTCAAGGGTGCATGACCATAAAAGATATTACTCATATAAATAGAACAACCATTATTCTCAGATTTAAATGAATAACCGTCTCGCATCAAACAAGATCCAGATATAATGTTCATGCTCAACGCTGGCACCAATTAACAATTATTCAGGTCTAAAACTAATCCCGAAGGTAGATGTAGAGGTAGCGTGCCGACGGCGATCACATCGACTTTGGAACCATTTCCCACACACATCGTCACCTCGTTCTTAGCCAGTGTTCGCTTAATTCGTAGTCCCTGTTTTGAGTTGCAAATATTAGCAACAAAACCAGTATCAAATACCCAGGTGCTACTGCGAGCTCTGGTAAGGTACACACCAATAACATGTATATTACATATACCTTTGTTCACCTTGCCATCCTTCTTATCCGCCAAATACTTGGGGCAGTTCCGCTTCCAGTGACCACTCTGCTTGCAGTAGAAGCACTCAGTCTCAGGCTTAGGTCCAGACTTGGGTTTCTTCTCTTGAGCAGCAACTTGTTTGCTGTTCTTTTTGAAGTTCCCCTTCTTCTTCCCTTTGCCCCTTTTCTTGAAACTGGTGGTCTTATTGACCATCAACACTTGATGCTCCTTCTTGATTTCTACCTCCGCAGCCTTTAGCATTGCGAAGAGCTCGGGAATTGTCTTGTTCATCCCTTGCATATTTTAGTTCATCACAAAGCTCTTGTAGCTTGGTGGCAGTGATTGAAGAATTCTGTCAATGACACTGTCATTAGGAAGATTAACTCCCAGTTGAATCAAATGATTGCAATACCCAGAAATTTTGAGTATATGTTCACTGGCAGAACTATTCTCCTCCATCTTGCAGCTGTAGAACTTATTGGAGACTTCATATCTCTCAATCCGGGCATTTGCTTGAAATATTAACTCAACTCCTGGAACATCTCATATGCTCCATGACGTTCAAAACATCGTCGAAGTCCCGGTTCTAAGCTGTAAAGCATGGCACACTGAACTATAGAGTAGTCATCAACACGCGACTGCCAGTCATTCACAATGTCTGCAATAGCTGGCGCAGGTGGTACACCTAGCGGTGCTTCCAGGACGTAACTCTTCTGTGTAGCAATGAGGATAATCCTCAAGTTACAGACCCAGTCTGTGTAATTGCTACCATCATCTTTCAACTTTGCTTTCTCAAGGAACGCATTAAAATTTAACGGAACAACAACACGGGCCATCTATCTACAACAAACATAGACAAGCAAAATACTATCAAGTACTAAGTTCATGATAAATTTAAGTTCAATTAATCATATTACTTAAGAACTCCCACTTAGATAGACATCCCTCTAATCATCTAAGTGATTACGTGATCCAAATCAACTAAACCATAACCGATCATCACGTGAAATGGGGTAGTTTTCAATGGTGAACATCACTATGTTGATCATATCTACTATATGATTCACGCTCGACCTTTCGGTCTCAGTGTTCCGAGGCCATATCTACATATGCTAGGCTCGTCAAGTTTAACCTGTGTATTCTGTGTGTGCAAAACTGGCTTGCACCCGTTGTAGATGGACGTAGAGCTTATCACACCCGATCATCACGTGGTGTCTGGGCATGACGAACTTTGGCAACGGTGCATACTCAGGGAGAACACTTTTATCTTGAAATTTAGTGAGAGATCATCTTATAATGCTACCGTCAATCAAAGCAAGATAAGATGTATAAAGGATAAACATCACATGCAATCAATATAAGTGATATGACATGGCCATCATCATCTTGTGCTTGTGATCTCCATCTCCGAAGCATCGTCATGATCACCATCGTCACCGGCGCGACACCTTGATGTCCATTGTAGCATCGTTGTCGTCTCGCCAACTATTGCTTCTACGACTATCGCTACCGCTTAGTGATAAAGTAAAGCAATTACATGGCGATTGCATTGCATACAATAAAGCGACAACCATATGGCTCCTGCTAGTTGCCGATAACTCGGTTACAAAAAATGATCATATCATACAATAAAATATAGCATCATGCCTTGACCATATCACATCACAACATGCCCTGCAAAAACAAGTTAGACGTCCTCTACTTTGTTGTTGCAAGTTTTACGTGGCTGCTACGGGCTGAGCAAGAACCGTTCTTACCTACGCATCAAAACAACAACGATAGTTCGTCAAGTTAGTGTTGTTTTAACCTTCTCAAGGACCGGGCGTAGCCACACTCGGTTCAACTAAAGTTGGAGAAACTGACACCCGCCAGCCACCTGTGAGCAAAGCACGTCGGTAGAACCAGTCTCGCGTAAGCGTACGCGTAATGTCGGTCCGGGCCGCTTCATCCAACAATACCGCCGAACCAAAGTGTGACATGCTAGTAAGCAGTATGACTTGTATCACCCACAACTCACTTGTGTTCTACTCGTGCATATAACATCTACGCATAAAACCTGGCTCGGATGCCACTGTTGGGGAACGTAGTAATTTCAAAAAAATTCCTACGCACACACAAGATCATGGTGATGCATAGCAACGAGAGGGGAGAGTGTGTCCACGTACCTTTGTAGACCGAAAGCGGAAGCATTAGCACAACACGGTTGATGTAGTCGCACGTCTTCACGATCCGACCGGTCAAGTACCGAACGCACGGCACCTCCGAGTTCTGCACATGTTCAACTCGATGACGTCCCTCGAACTCTGATCTAGCCAAACTTTGAGGGAGAGTTTTGTCAGCACGCCGGCATGGTGACGATGATGATGTTCTACCGATGCAGGGCTTCGCCTAAGCACCGCTATGATATTATCGAGGTGGATTATCATGGAGGGGACACCGCACACGGCTAAGAGATCCAAGGGATCAATGTGTCTATGGGGTGCCCCCTCCTTCGTATATAAAGGAGGGGAGGAGAGGGCCGACCAGGAGGAGGAGGAGGCGTGCCCAAGGGGGGGAGTCCTACTCCCACCGGGAGTAGGACTCCTCCTTTTCCTATTTGGAGAGGGAGAGGGAAGGAAGAGGAAGGAGGGAGGAAGGAAAGGGGGGCTGGCCCCCTTCCCAATTCGGATTGGGCTTGGGGGGGACGCGCCCCCTCCCTTCCTCCTTTCCCCTCCTTTCCACTAAAGCCCATTAATGCCCATATACCTCCCGGGGGGTTCCGATAACCTCCTGGTGCTCCGGTATTGTCCCAACCTCACTCGGAACCATTCCAGTGTCCAAATATAGTCATCCAATATATCGATATTTATGTCTCGACCATTTAGAGACTCCTCGTCATGTCCGTGATCACATCCGGGACTCCGAACTACCTTCAGTACATCAAAACACATAAACTCATAATATAACCATCATCGAACTTTAAGCGTGCGGACCCTACGGGTTTGAGAACTATGTAGACATGACCGAGACACGTCTCCGGTCAATAACCAATAGCGGAACCTGGATGCTCACATTGACTCCCACATATTCTACGAAGATCTTTATCGGTCAAACCGCATAACAACATACATTGTTTCCTTTGTCATCGGTATGTTACTTGCCCAAGATTCAATCGTTGGTATCTCAATACCTAGTTTAATCTCATTACCGGCAAGTCTCTTTACTCGTTACGTAATGCATCATCCTGTAACTAACTCATTAGCTACATTGCTTGCAAGGCTTATAGTGATGTGCATTACCGAGAGGGCCCAGAGATACCTCTTCGACAATCGGAGTGACAAATCCTAATCTCGAAATACGTCAACTCAACAAGTACCTTCGGAGACACCTGTAGAACACCTTTATAATCACCCAATTACGTTGTGATGTTTGGTAGCACACAAAGTGTTCCTCCGATAAGCGGGAGTTACATAATGTCATAGTTATAGGAACATGTATAAGTCATGAAGAAAGCAATAGCAACATACTAAATGATCAACTGCTAAGCTAACGAAATGGGTCAAGTCAATCACATCATTCTTCTAATGATGTGATCCCACTGATCAAATAATAACTCATATCTATGGTTAGGAAACTCAACCATCTTTGATCAATGAGCTATTCAAGTAGAGGCATACTAGTGACACTATGTTTGTCTATGTATTCACACATGTATTATGTTTCCGTAATACAATTCTAGCATGAATAATAAACATTTATCATGATATGAGGAAATAAATAATAACTTTATTATTGCCTCTAGGGCATATTTCCTTCAGAAAAACTATGTTGAAAGATGTTAGTAGCAATGGTGCGGACTAGGTACGTGATCTGAGGATTAACCTCATTGCTGCACAGAAGAATTATGTCCTTGATGCACCGCTAGGTGACGGACCTATTGCAGGAGCAGATGCGGACGTTATGAACATTTGGCAAGCTCGGTATGATAACTACTTGATAGTTTAGTGCACCATGCTTTACGGCTTAGAACCGGGACTTCAAAAATGTTTTGAATGCTACTGAGCATATAAGATGTTCCAAGAGTTGAAATTGGTATTTCATACTCATGCCCATGTCGAGAGGTATGAGACCCCTGACAGTTCTTTGCCTAAAAGATGGAGGAGAATTGCTCAACTAGTGAGCATGTGCTCAGAATGTCTGGGTACTACAATCACTTGAATCAAGTGGGAGTTAATCTTCCAGATAAGATAGTCTTTGACAGAGTTCTCTAGTCACCATAACCAAGTTACTAGAACTTCGTGATGAACTATAATATGCAAGGGATAACGGAAACGATTCCCAAGCTCTTCGTGATGATGAAATTGGCGAAGGTAGAAATCAAGAAAGAGCATCAAGTGTTGATGGTTGACAAAGACCACTAGTTTCAAGAAAAGGGCAAAGGGAAGAAGGGAAACTTCAAGAAGAACGGCAAGCAAGTTGCTGCTCAAATGAAGAAGCCCAAGTCTAGACCTAAGCCTAAAACTGAGTGCTTCTACTGGAAAGGGACTGGTCACTGGAAGCGGAACTTGTTGTGGATATAACTACTGAGTATAAACCGCCCAGGAGGGGCCGGGTTATACTCATAAGGAGTCATCCGCATTGAAGCCCATGAAGGTAAGGAGTATGGCGCTTTACTATTGAGATCTAAGGGCCCAAGGCCCAAAGGCGGATTAGAGCCCGTAGACATAAACCGCCATGTACTATGTAACTTGTGTTGTAAGATAGGAAAGGGTAGAAACCGAGCCGGACACATGTATGAGCCGGCCTCGGGAATCTGTAAACTGTCGGGTGTCAACTTGTGTATATAAAGGGACGACCCGGCGGCGGTTCAAGGACAAGAAACAACAACTAGAGATCTAGGTAAAGAGGATTCGCTCCCTGATCATCGAGACCCTATCAATTCCACCACAACTAGATCGTAGGCTTTTACCTTCACCGCAAGGGGCCGAACCAGTATAAACTCCCCGTGTCTTTTATCCAGTTTAACCCCTTTAAGCTAACCTTGTTGCGATGGCTCCACGACTAAGTCCTCACACTAGGACATCTGACGTGATAATTCCACGATAGTTGGCGCCCACCATGGGGCTATCGCACGATGGTTTTGAGTTCTTGAAGGGCAACTTTGAAGGACTCAAGGGATACGTAGTGGGCCGGATGACCAAGAGTCGTCGTGGCAAGCTCTACATTGACGATGCAGGCTGGGGCCCTGACGCCGGCTCAATCGAGTATGGGGACCGGGTCCCCTTTGGAGGAATTCACGTCTTCATCGGCAAGATTGGCGAACCGGGCCCTGAGCCGGACATCTGCGCCGACCTCATCGAGACGGCTCAGCGTGCAAGCCCTGCCCGGGTTCAGCCTGCCATGAAGCGTGCGTTCGTAGGATTCATCAATGGTGCGGAGTCTGAACCGGTGTCCGATGGTGAGACGTTCGTTTATTTATATGGCGGGTCATCCACCGGTGAGACCGAGTCACTGTACCAACTACCAGATGGTCGGTTTGGGGGTTGTTCCGATGGCGACAGTATTCCGGACCCCGTTGAACCGCCGAACCGGGTTGCGATCTTCATGGCCGATACGGAGCCCACATTGCACTCTTCAACTGCAGCAGCGATGATTTCCGGATCAGCAGTTGGGGCAGGAGGCCCCGCGCACCGGCCGGCTCAAGTCCTGTCCGGTTTATTGGACGCCTGGACGACATTGCTAACCACAAAGGTTACCCTGGAGAATCAAGATCAGCATAACACAGAGGTCACAAAGCTGCGAGATCAGATAGCTCAGGCCAAGGAGGACTTGGCGGCCGAGGAAACCAGGATGGCTGATGAGCGGGCCTCTTTAGATGCTCAGGTGTAGCGGATTCAAGCAGAAAATTACCGGCTCATGCTAGATCAGAACGCTTAAAACGGCGTGTTGAGGAGGATACATCGGTCTCGTATACCACCAGTTTATGAAGCAATGAATCTCTTCAACACACCAGGAGCAGGAACCAGTAATCTGGCAGCGGTGAACCGGGTTGAAGCACCAGGGACAGGAGCACCGGATCAGCCACGAGTGACGGACCCGCTTCGACGGACCCATGACCCGCCGCAGTATATGCCAACACCACTGGGTCACTTCTCCACCCCTTTGGATAACATGATCGTTGCAGCATCGCGGCTGGCAGCTATTCCAATGGAGGGTGAGTCTCTAGTGGCGGTTGAGACGCGGCGGGCCAGATATCTTCCTCAAACAGCTATGGTTCAGCAGCAGGCTTATTCGTATAGTCGAGATAGAATTCATTCAACCCCTCACCCGAGCAGGAGTTACAGCAGGCACATTGATGAACCGGCTGTGTCAAGCAGTGCACGGAACCGTGACGCCCCTCGAGGGCCTAATCCGGCGCGCGGTGGTGCAAATGCTCAGGACGTGGTGGATAATGGTAGAGTGCGTCGAGAAGCCGAGTTAGCGGCGCAGTACGCGGACCGTCAGCTTACTCTGGTTCGTTCGACGATGTCAGTGGAATGAGGTCTTGCTTTCAGCTTTTGGGGGGTGTCGTGTCTCACCCCGGCTCTACGCAATGTGCGGCTACCCAAGGATTTCGAGGGTTCGCGTAAGGTTCCCAATTACACCACTGATTTACCCCCCGAGTCATGGGTCAAAAGTTATGAGATGGCAATGGAGATGTTAGATGTGGATGAAGCGGCATGCGTGAAATACTTCACCATGATGTTGGATGGAACGGCTCGCACTTGGCTGAAAAGTTTGCCTGCTAACTCCATTGGGTCATGGGCCAAGTTAAAAGGCCAGTTTATAACGAATATCAAGGACACGTGCAAGCAACCCATGTCAATTGTGGACCTAGCCGCCTGCGTTCAAGAAGAAGGCGAATCAACAACCCATTGGGTGCGCCGGGTTTCGGAGATCTTGCATTCATCGGACCGCATCAATGCCGATTCGGCAGTCATAACGTTGGAGGGCAATTGCCGGTTTAAGCCTCTGAAGCTGAACTTGGGACGGCTCAAGCGTCACTGCAATGACATGGGAACACTTATCGCAGCTCTGGTTAAGTATGCCGATTCTGATAGTACCAAGGATCCCGAGTCTGACGATGAGAAGCCAGGGAAGGGAAAGAAGAATGGCGGTGCGAAAGGACAGCAGCATAACCAGACGGGCCATGGGAACAATAGTAAGCGTAAAGTGGATAGTAATTCGGATTTTGTGGCTAACACCAATGCGCAGGACAATGGCTAGCGTCGTAAGGGTAGGCCGTCCCTGCGTAGTGGAGGATCAGGTGTCAATCTTGAGCGCCTGTTAAATCAGCCTTGCCCAAGGCACGGGACACGAGAAAAGCCAGCTACGCACCTCTGGAAGGATTGCTTTATTGTGAGAGAGTTCAAAAATTTGGATCTCTTCCGGTATGATCATGGACCGTCCAGCGGTTCAGGACCCGAGGCTCATGGGCCGGGTTATGGTGGAGGCAATTCCGGTTCAAGTTTTCAAGGCAATCAAGGTGGACATGGCAATCAAGGCAATTAGGACAACCAGGGTAGTTATAATCAACAGGGGGGTCAGCAGCAGCAATAGTCGGGTTACCAGAGCCACCCGAAGCAGTTGAATAGTGGGCAGTATCATGTCTTCACCACTAGCCTGTTTGTAAGCGCGATCAGAAGCTTCATAAAAGGTGATACATCTCCAACGTATCTACTTTTCCAAACACTTTTGCCCTTGTTTTGGACTCTAACTTGCATGATTTGAATGAAACTAACCCAGACTAACGTTGTTTTCAGCAAAACTGCCATGATGTTGTTTTATGTGTAGAAAACAAAAGTTCTCGGAATGACCTAAAAATCCATGGAGGCAAGTTTTGGAAAATATAAAAAATACTGGCGAAAGAATCAAGACCAGGGGGCCCACACCCTGTCCACGAGGGTGGTGGTGGTGGTGGGGGGGGGGGCGCCCCCTGTCTCGTGGGCCCCCTGAGGCTCCACCGACCTCAACTCCAACTCCATATATTCCGTTTCACGGAGAAAAAAATCAGAGAGAAAGTTTCATCGCGTTTTACGATACGGAGCTGCCGCCAAGCCCTAATCTCTCTTGGGAGGGCTGATCTGGAGTCCGTTCGGGGCTTCAGAGAGGGGGATTCGTCGCCGTCATCATCATCAACCATCCTCCATCACCAATTTCAGATGCTCACCGCCGTGCGTGAGTAATTCCATCGTAGGCTTGCTGGACGGTGATGGGTTGGATGAGATTTACCATGTAATCAAGTTAGTTTTTTTAGGGTTTGATCCCTAGTACCCACTATGTTCTGAGATTGATGTTGCTATGACTTTGCTATGCTTAATGCTTGTCACTAGGGCCCGAGTGCCATGATTTCAGATCTGAACCTATTATGTTTTCATGAATATATGTGTGTTATTGATCCTATCTTGCAAGTCTATAGTCACCTATTATGTGTTATGGTCCGACAACCCCGAAGTGACAATAATCAGGATACTTCTCGGTGATGACCATAGTTTGAGGAGTTCATGTATTCACTATGTGTTAATGCTTTGGTCCGTTTCTCTATTAAAAGGAGGCCTTAATATCCCTTAGTTTCGGCTAGGACCCCGCTGCCACGGGAGGGTAGGACAAAAGATGTCATGCAAGTTCTTTTCCAGAAGCACGTATGACTATATTCGAAATACATGCCTACATTACATTGATGAATTGGAGCTAGTTCTGTGTCACCCTATGTTATAGCTATTACATGAGGAATCACATCCGACATAATCATCCATCCTCTGATCCAATGCCTACGAGCTTTTCACATATTGTGCTTTGCTTATTTACTTTTCCGTTGCTAATATTACAATTCCTACAAAACTATTATCTTTACTTTTGCCACTGTTACCTTTATTATCATACTACTTTGCTACTAAATACTTTGCTGCAGATACTAAGTTATCCAGGTGTGGTTGAATTGACAACTCAACTGCTAATACTTAGGAATATTCTTTGGCTCCCCTTGTGTCAAATCAATAAACTTGGGTTGAATACCTTACCCTCGAAAGTTGTTGCGGTCCGCTACACTTGTGGGTTATCAAAATTTCTGGCGCTGTTGCTAGGGAGCATAGCTCTATTCTTTGAGTCACTTGGGATTTATATCTGTTGATCACTATGAGGAACTTGAAAGACGAAAGAACCAAGATTTTGCCCTCAACTACGAGGGGAGGTAAGGAACTACCATCTAGCTCTGCACTAGATTCTCCTTCTGTTATTAGCAAGCTTGCGACACCTAAACCTGCTACTGCTATGAATTCTGATATGTCGCATGTTATTGATGATGCCACTTCTGCTATGCATGATACTTATGATGAAACTACTTCTGTGCGTGATACTACTTGCCATTAGGTGAATTTCTTGATGAACAACTTGCTAGGGTTAGAGAGAATGAAATTATTGAAGATGCTATTATTGATGATAGTGATGATGAAAGCTCTCCCCCTGATTATGAATTACCTATTGTTCCTGAGGGTTACATTATGGAAGAGGAAGCTGCTAGAGCTATCTTTGCTTGTAAAGATAGATATGATCTTAAAAAGTTATTAGCTAAATGGAAGCAACAGTCTCTTAATGCTACAATGAAACCTGACCCTACTTTTGCTACTTCACCTATCTGTGTTACTGATAAGGATTATGAATTCTCTGTTCATCCTGAAATAATTACTTTGGTAGAATCTGATCCTTTTTATGGCCTTGAATCTGAAACTGTTATGGCACATCTTACCAAGTTGAATGATATAGCCACCCTGTTACTAATGATGAGAAGTCTCACTATTATTATATCCTTAAGATATTTCCCTTCTCATTAAAGGGTGATGCTAAGACTTGGTTTAATTCTCTTTCTCCTGGTTGTGTGCGTAGTCCCCAGGATATGATTTATTACTTTTCTGCTAAATATTTCCCTGCTCATAAGAAACAAGCTGCCTTGCGGGAAATATATAATTTTGTGCAAATCAAAGAAGAGAATCTCCCACAAGCTTGGGGGAGGCTTCTCCGATTACTTAATTCTTTGCTTGATCATCCTCTTAAGAAAAATGAAATACTTGATATCTTTTATAATGGACTAACCGATGCTTCCAAGGACTACTTGGATAGTTGTGCTGGTTTTCAGGGAAAGAACAGTCGACGAAGCTGAATTACTATTGAATAATATGTTGACTAATGAAAATAATTGGACTCTTCCCGAGCCAATTCCTGAGGCAATTCCTGAGCCAATTGAGCCAGCTCCTGAGCCTATTCCTAAACCTACTCCGAAGAAGAGAGGTGTTCTATTTCTCAGTCCTGAAGATATGCAAGAGGCAAAGAAATCAATGAAAGAAAAAGGTATTAAAGCTGAAGATGTTAAGAATTTACCACCTATTGAAGAAATACATGGTCTTAATATACCACCTGTCGAAGAACCACATTGTCTTGATAACCCGACACAGGTAGTAAAGGTAAATTCTCTCTATAGATATGATAAAGTTGAAATTCCCTCTACTAAATTTCATAGCCCATGCTTAGATGAATTTGATGACTTTATGGCTAGACAAGAAAGTTTTAGTGCTTATGTTGGTAGAAAATTAAAGAATAATGCTTTCGAGATAGGACGCTTGAGTGATTATATGGCTAGAGTTAAAGGTGAACTCAAACTCATTAACAAATATGCTTCTATGGTTGCTACTCAAGCTGAGCAAGTACTTAAAGCTCAAAATGATATGCTTGATGAATTAAATAATAAACCTGACTTTGCTGTTAGAGTGGCTACTAGAACTGGTAGAATGACTCAGGAACCTTTGTATCCTGAAGGCCACCCTAAGAGAATCGAGCAAGATTCTTAGAGAAATAATTTAGAGGCACCTAGTTCTTCCAAAAAGAAGAAAAAGAAAAAGATAGGACTTTGCATGCTTCTAGTGAACCTACTGTAGACACACATGAGAATCCCAATGATACTTCTATCTCTGATGCTGAAACACAATCAGGTGATGAACATGAATCTAGTGATAATGTTAATGATAATGTTCATGTTGATGCTCAACCTAGCAAAAATAATGATGTAGAGATTGAACCTGCTGTTGATCTTAATAACCCACAATCAAAGAACCAATGTTATGATAAGAGAGATTTTGTTGCTAGGAAGCACGGTAGAGAAAGAAAACCATGGGTTCAGAAACCCATGCTCTTTCCTCCTAAACCATCCAAGACAAAGGATGATGAGGATTTTGAGCGCTTTGCTGAAATGATTAGACCTATCTTCTTACATGTGCGCTTAACTGATATGCTTAAAGTGAATCCTTATTCTAAATATATGAAGGATATCATTACAAACAAAAAAAGATACCTGAAGCTGAAATTTCCACCATGCTTGCTAATTACACTTTTAAGGGTGGAATACCAAAGAAACTTGGAGATCCGGGGGTATCAACTATACCATGCTCCATTAAAAGAAATTATGTTAGAACTGCTTTATGTGATCTTGGAGCCGGTGTTAGTGTTATGCCTCTCTCTTTATATCGTAGACTTGAATTGAATAATGTCGTGGAATTAACACGTCAGATGTCCTTAGTGTCAGGACTTAGTCGCGAGGCCAACACATCTATGTGGTAGCTTGAGAGGGGTTGATCAGGAAGAGAGACGCAATATGCAAGACAAGGATTTAGACAGCTTCGGGCCCCGGGAAAATTCATCCGGAATAGCCCTACATGCTGTTTGAGGCTAGGTCTCATTATGCTCATCGAGAGTCGCCGCATAAGCCGGCTCCCCCTTTGTGTCTAGCCCTAGATATTGTTTCTTGTTTCCTCTCCCTCTTTGGGGAGCCTTGCCCCTCCTTATATAAGTTAGAGGGGCGGGTTACATGTGGAGTCCTAGTAGGACTAGGACTAGTCTATCTTTTCTTACAAGTTGAATACAAGTCCGGGTCTTGCTTCCTTCCTCTTAAGCCGGCCTTCCATAACGTAAACCGGCCTTCTGGGCCTTGAGCCTCTTGGGCCCCTAGGTCTTGTCGCTCCTCTGATCCGCTTTCCAGGTCACCCATAAGTTGCTAAATTCGGGCGGGTCACTTAGTGAGTCGTCCAGTCAGGGCGGGACATTAGTGAGTCACCAAGTCCGGCCGGGTTATACATCCGGCCGGGTCATACCACGGGGTATATCCCCGACATTAGCCCCCAAGTTTAATTTGGATTTATCCATGTTAAACTGATCCTGCAAAATGACTCAAGAACAATTTGACAGGTTGTGCTCCGGGTTAAATATTATGTAAGCCGACACTTGATCATCCTTAAGTCCTTGACATTTTCTCCTGGAAAATCCGGGTCAATAGGCCAGCTTTATAATCCATTTGCTGACATTGGCTCTTGTAAAGAAATATTATAAGATATACTCCATTTGAGTCGGCCTTCAATTCTCTGATTTGACAAAAATATTGGTCTTGAAATATTCAACTGATATTCAGCCAGCTTAAAGATGCAGATCTTGCCGATTTATGATTGCCAAATTTGCCGGGTTATAAACAAATGATGTCGGGTCATGTAATTGTTGCTGATGCCGGGTTAATATTATGATGACGCCAGGTCATAAACTTTGCAGATTTCTCCGATAATAATATAATACCTGATTTGCTCAAAACTGAGAATTTGAAGTTATTCCTCCCTTATATGCATATCACCTATAGCCCCCAAGTGCCGGGTTGTCATGCTTGCAGCAACCTGGGACTTGTAATTGCCTTATGCTCATAAAAATTTCAACCAGTGTAGCCCCCAAGGGCCGGGTCATTATGCAATAATGAGCAGGGACTTTGTAAATATGATCATGTAAACTTGAACAACAACGTGTAGCCCCCAAGGGCCGGCTCAGTAAGATATTACTAAGCTAGGACTTTGTATATGATTCATTGATAATACCATCAAATGATGTAATCTCCACCATGGGGCTTGAATCCACGTCCACAAGGTTAAGAGCTTTGTACTCTACCAACTGAATAATGGATCTTTCAATATAATGGATTAAGGCTTGTGTACCTTGAATTTCCGACAGGAGCAATTGGTAGCCTCCAAGGGCCGGCTCATTTAAAATGTGATGACTCGGGTCTTCAATAAGTTGAGCAAAAAATGACTTTGCATTAGCCCCCAAGTGCCATGGTGCATGCTGGCAGTGACATGGGACTTGTATATTCGATGTAATCTCGATTTGAACAATGTAGCCCCCAAGTGCCGGGTCGTAAGCCTGCAGCGACTCGGGACTATTTCCTCCATTGTAAAATAAATCATGCCCATTGATAAAAATAATAGCCGTTGCGCTAAAGCGACTTTTAAAATCTCAATCATGACACTGGTTATTGATAATCACAATAGAAATTCAGCCATGTTGGCTATTCAAGACTTGAATAATATAATCCAGTATGAAAACCTCAATTATTCAATATCATCATGAAAATCCAGCCAGTTTTGGCTATTTAAAGATTTGAATACCTCACCGGTTGACAAATAAATCCGGAGTTTAAATACCTGGCGGCTCTTGGCCGATGACGACTTAATACGCATTCATTGTAAGCCGGTGGCCTATAGCCTTTTGAAAATCAATAATTGATAACCCTTTTGAGACACCAATTTCAGTGATGAGCTTGGACTGAAGCATTTATATAAGTCATAGTTCTACAAATCCTGCACAGAGTTTAAACAACAAATGCCCTGGCGACTTAACGTCAAGAGCCAGGGTGGGTAACCGCCCAAATTTAGTCTTACCCTGCACACAAGTAGATCACAAGAACCCTTGGCGGTTTACCGCAGGGCGGGTCATAATACCTAACATATAACCACTGTGATATTGAATTTGTACTGCCGGTTTACATGACCTATGCAGTAAGGGTGATAACCCAATCCTTAGAAGCCAATGCTTCCACATAGATGATGATTGTCATAAGCTGGCGACTTATAGTCAAAAGTCAAGCCGGGTTAAGCATAAAACAGTTATATACATTTGAGATATAATCCAAAGAAGGTCTCAAGTCAAACCCAAAATTGTTCACAAAAAAGACTTAAAAAATTTAAGTCTTCTGATTCGTATACGATCAGAAAACCGCTTCAAAGGGGTTGAGCTAAGATTCGAATACGATCATATAGCCCCCAGTGGCTTTGACATTGCCGATCAAGAGGGTACCGACAGCTATGTTCTCTTTGGTTCAAATACTACCTATGTTTGAACAGGAAGCCCCCAAATGACCTTGAGAGTTGTTTAACGACGCTGATTCGAATACGATCCATGTCGGACCCAAAAGAGGTTAAGCTATGATTCGGATACGATCAAGAAGCCCCCTAGTGAGTTTGGCAGTGTGCCGATCAAAAGGGTTTCGACAACTATGTTCTCTTTGGTTCGAATACGACCTATGTTTGAACAGGAAGCCCCCAAGTGACCATATATTAGCATTGCATTGATCAAGAGGGTACCGACAGCTGTGCTCGATGAGCAGGAAGCCCCCAAGTGACTATGATAAGATAAGCCGTAAGGCAGGATACCTATGTTTGAACCGCGCATCTTGGCAGCAAGTTCTTTTTGGCAACCTTTAATTTTTCTTAGAACTCAAACTTGCTAGAGATTAATTCTTTTTCAACCGGAACTTTAAACCAGATTTGAAAGCTTCAAAAATTTATGAGGGACAAATTTGCCTTGGGCCGGATTTTGAACCGGATTTGAGAGCTTAAAAAATTTGTGAGGGACAAATTTACCTTGGGCCGGATTTTGAACCGGATTTGAGAGCTTCAGTGCTTTGTGGGAGAAAATGGGCTTTTCGTCCTGGGCGGGCTGGAGACGTAGCTGCATGACATTCTTTGGGCCATCCATGACGGAAAAACCCGTGGTAGAAGCGAGGGGGAGGAAAATTCGGGGAGTTGCCAGTTACAGTGGGAGGCCGGGGGCTGAGCGATGCGCGTTTCTCTCGTACACGTACACGCGTGTGTGCGAGGTGTTGGCTCTAACTGAACCCGAGCAAGGCGTTGGGCTCTAACTGAACCCGAGCGATTGCACTGCAGGCTACGCGTTACTGAACCCGAGCGATCGATCGATGGCTGTTAACTGAACCCGATCGAGCGATTCCTTTGCTACTGCTGCTAACTGAAGCCGAT
>NC_041389.1:2637267-2686751 GCF_002162155.2 Triticum dicoccoides
GGTACGCCACACCCCTCCCGATCAACAGGACCCCCATTTCGACCGTAGGAGGTCCGCTTCGTCCGTTTTGCGGTACGCCACACCCCTCCCGATCAACAGGACCCCCGTTTCGACCGTAGGAGGTCTGTTTCCTCCATTTTGTGGTACGCCACACCCCTCCCGATCAACAGGACCCCGTTCCGAACGTAGGAGGTCCGTTTCCTCCATTTTGCGGTACGCCAGGCCTTGTTTCCATCGCCTGTTCCGTCCAAGCCCTCCCAATGAACACGACCATGCATTCCTTCCAACTAAGCCGGTTGGCTCCCCATGAACACGACGACGACGCTGTTTCTCCGTTCCGACCCAGCCATGTATGTATGCACGAGTAGGCATTCGAGACCCTGCCCGTATGTACGTACATGGCCGTATTTTCTTTCTTGCACCCTCGTCGATGTACGTACGTGTACATGCTACGTGCGTGCCTCTACTACGACACGTGCGCGCCTCTACATCGACTAGTATGTACGTACACGTTTGCGACCAGAATGAAACGCTACGTACGCTTCGACCAGGTGGGTCCCGACTGTCAGGCACTTCCTTGCGTGCGAAGATGTAGCTGGTGGGTCCCAAAAGTCAGGGGGGCGAATCGTTTTTTTTGCCTGGACGCACTTCCTTGCGTGCAAAGATGTAGATGGTGGGTCCCAGCAGTCAGGGGGGCGAATCGATTTTTTTGCCCGGACGCACTTCCTTCTGTGCAAAGATGTAGCTAGTGGGTCCCAGCAGTCAGGGGGGTGAATCATTTTTTTTGCGAAATACGGTGGCCCGTCCGGTGGGTCCCTGCTGTCAGGTGGAGGAATAATTATTTTGCATGTAATAAGGAGGCACTTCCTTGGTGCGGCCGTGGACCAAGCTGTCAGCCTCTCCACGCACAGTCCACGTCCGATGGAAGTCGTTCCTTGACTATGTTGACCACGCCGCGTTGAGAGCACCATGGCAGTGGACGATGGCGAGGCCTAGGAAGGGGACGACGCGGAGCCGGGGAAGACGCGACAGTGGATGCCCACGTGTAGAGGAGTACGAGGGTTCACTGGTTCGACTGCGATGTGAGGCTGCTGTTGCCGCAGAATAACAGGGGGCGTGGGTGAGTAGAAGGATGGCCTGGCCAGCGGTGGGAGTAGTATGGGGACGGTGAGGCCTCCGCTGCATTGCAGCCGGCCACAGGAGGCAGGAGCACGAGGCACGACCGGCACTGGTTTGGGCGGCTGGAGCAAGAAGACCAGAGGTTGAAGAAGCACTACGGTCGTTGGATGGACATCGTACGGTCACTGGAGCTAGAATCGTGCATATTGACTAAGTTGACAAAGCCCTCCGTCGCCGTCAACTTAGTAGGCCCACAAGTCAGCCTACCACTATACTGGGTCCCAGCTAACAGGGGGAGTATTCATTTTTTTGTGCGTAATAAGGAGGCACTTCCTTGCGTGCGAAGATATAGCTGGTGGGTCCGAGCTCTCAGAGCCGGCCACGGGGAGGAGGCAGCAGGCAGTCCCGCCGGTGCTTGTTTGAGCGGCTGGAGCAGGAAGAGCAGAGATTAAAGAAGCACGACGGCCGTTGGATGGCCATCCAACAGTCACTGCTTGTGCGTCAACTTTTTTTTAGGAAAGCCTCAAATCTGTGGAAAACAGCATACATCCAATCTGCCATTATTTTTAATAATTTACAGCCCATTTGCTAATTCTTAAGGTTTTTTTGGAGCCCATATTCTTTTTGTTAGCATTACAACCCATATTGTGGTCACGGTTAAAAAATTATACGAAATTTTGCATATTTCGGTGCAGTCCGAACTGTTTTTAATCCCGAAATTTCGACTCACATTCAAACTGATTTTAAAAATAAATGTATATCAATATAAAATCCAACAAATTCTCCATGCATAAAAATTAATGTAATTTAAAATCTCGAAATGAAAAAAAAGATATTTGAAACTAATTGCCGGTTTGATGTGTTTTAAAAATGTACAACCTATTTAATATATGAGGCAAATCTTTTGCCTCCGTTTCAAAAAAAATGTACAGCCCATTTCTCATTACTGATGGGCCATTTTCTCGGCCAGCCGAATGAAAGCTCTCCTCGTCTTGAAAGATTTGCAGCCCAACATGCCTGACAATGCGACTTACTTGGCAAATCACAAAAAAACTGGGCTGTGGCCGTGGACCCAGCTGTCAGCCTCGCCACGTACAGTACTCTTCCGATGGAATGTCGTTGACCTCATTGACCATGCCGCGCCGAGAGCACCAAGGCAGTGGACGACGGCGAGGCCTAGGAAGGGGATGACGCGGAGCCGGGGAAGACGCGGCAGTGGATGCCCACGCGGAGAGGAGTATGAAGGTTCACTGGTTCGGCTGCGGTGTGAGGCTGCCGTCACCGCAGGGCCTGGCTAGCGGTGGGAGCGGTGGGAGTAGTAGGGGGTGATGAGGCCTCAACGGCAGCACAACCGGCCACTGGAGGCAAGAGCAGGCGGTCTCCCCGGCGCTGGTTTGGGCGGCTACTGCAAGAAGAGCAGCGATTGAAGAAGTAGCAGGACCGTTCGATTCAAATCCAACGGTTACTGCTGCTAGAATCGTTTGTTGACTAAGTTGACAAGCCCTGTGTATGCGTCAACGTAGTAGGCCCACAGGTCAGCCTTCCAACCGGTGTACCCCAGATGTCAGTGGCAGGAATCTTTTTTTTGCGTAATAAGGAGGCAGTTGATTGCATGCGGCCAGGCCAGTGGAGGGAGTAGGGTGGACCGGGGAAGCCTGCGTGGCATCACAGCAGGCCACAAGAGGAGGGAGCAGGCAGTCCCGCGGACACTAGTTTAGGTGGCTGGAGCAAGAAGATCAGAGATTGAAGAAGCACGTCAGCCGTTGGATGGACATCCAACAGTCACTGTTGCTAGAATCGTGTGTTCACTGACAAAGCCTTGCGTAAACAAGTCAGCCTCGAAATCTGTGGCGTGTACAGCCCCTTTGCTATTATTTTTATAATTTTTACTCATTTTCTAATTCATATGGAATTTATTGCATCCCATTTTCCATTTTTAGAATTACTGACCATTTTCTCGTCAGTACCAGGGTCAAAAAATTAACTAAATATGTGGGAAATTTTGAAAATTCGCAAATTTTTCTGCGGAATGAAATATTCTTAATCCAAAAATTAATAGCCATACTAAAACAAATTTAAAAATAAATTAGTACTATGTCATGTTAAATCCAATGAAATACGTACAAGATATCAGTGAAGAATAAAAACAAAAAAAACTAATATCCCATTTGCTATAAATATTTTGCAATTTTCAACCCCTTTTGATATTACTTTTAACAAACATCAACCATACTCTTTGACCAAGACGGAATGCATCCCTCCTCGTCTTGAAAGATTTGCAGCCCAGTAATTCAGAGAAAACAAATAGGCCTAGCTTGGGTATTCTTCAAAAAGAAATACCGGGCTACCTATTTTCCTAAAGAACTGGTGCATGAGCATTTAGCTTTATTTATTTATTTACTTATTTATGTTTAGGGGACCATGAGCATGTACCTGGGCCAGATTCATGTGAGAGCCTCCCTTCCAGTTAATTATGGGCTTCTCTATTGGGCCTCCATCAGCGGGTTGCATGTTATCAACAAGTGGAAAATGTGTTCCGTACGAAAAATAGTATAAGCTACGTATGGTATGGGGCACTAAAGGATCGAACCGTGTAACGACTTCCAAAACATTGTGTTTGTCGTTCTAACAACACATTTATTCAACCAACAGACGAAATATACTACTGATTATACATTGAAAACAGCAGCAGCAGCAACCAGGGCTGGGGTGCAACAGAAGCAGTAAGCAGGCCAGAAGAGTGAAGACGCAACTCTCTCTTCCAAACCAAACATCAGCCATCATTACAAAAGGGCTACCAAAAAAGAACAAGTGTATGCATCAAACTAAATAAAGATCCTACTACACCAAGTGTACACATCTAACTAACTGGCTCAGTTAGACGTTACTATTTATTAAGCTGTGGAGATTGGCTGACGGCTTGAACCAGATGGGTGCCTGACGGGGGAAACTCCAGCGAGCAGGTCGAAGTCTGATACTTGTGACCCTCTCTCCTACTTTGGGCTGCAGAGCGTGGCGACACATATCAGGGTATGGTGCATGCAGAGACGCATGGTACGCTGTGTACACACAGTTTTGCCTGATGAACGAAACCGCGCTGCCATCATGATCCTTGCCGTCAGTTATCTCCTGGTTAATCGGATAATTCAGTCCGACAAACAGAGAGCGTGTACCAATGCTACTTACCAGCCTCCAGTCAAAAATTCCTAAAGGCCCAGAGAAGCTGGGATCCCGCTCAAAGACCTTGCAGTGACTGTGATTGTATTCCCGAAACAACACATCCGGTATGTGCGAACGATCATCAATCTTTCACCATCATCTGATCGAGCCAGGAACCACCTGCAACTGCCATGCCGCTTTTCTTTGAAAGGTTCTGGGATTAGGAAGGGTAGGGATACCAGGCGGCCTACAACATCATATCAAGTTGGAGTCAAATAAAAAAGGGCTCTTGATTTAGTCAATCTTAAGAACAACATGTTATGAGCATGAATATTTTTTCAGTAAATGTTGACAGTAATATAAGCAAGCCATCATGATATCATACGAAAGTAACATACTGCTGTAACATCCGTTTGTAGCGATGACTGGAGTAGGCCAACAATACGTCGGGCCATAGAAGGAGTCGACAGCGTAAATGAAGCCCTTGTGTTCAATGGCATCAGAGAACCATGGAGGATGTATGATCCTGTGATGGACGTGCAGATTTATCCACTTACTCCAGTGACCTGTCAGATAGACGAGACCGCAGTTGAAGAATGCAATTAGCCTGAAGTCTTTATAATTCGTAGATCTTGTGGGCACTTGGCAGATTACAACCTTGAGCAAATCAAACTTGGTATCATGTTGGCTACTGTAAGATTCCGAGTATTCTGGGCCGCGGTGCCAAAGCAGTGCAGTGTTAATCGAAGGAAGGGGGATCAATCGCCGGGTGTAGACCTCCACGAGCATCCAGCTGCCGCGGCCGTCGGCGAGCACCATCCAAGACGTGTTCATGCCGACCTAGTACATACCATTAATGTAGCTGAGGTTAACGGGGATCGGATCGCAGTGAAGGGGGTTGATGCTCACCACCCTACGATCGTTATGCTGCATGACACGCCGTTTCTGAAGATCAGGCGACATCAACAAGCAAGGAGCTGGCTTAAAAAGCTCCGGCCTAAGGGCTTTGAGTAAACGGTACAGCCCCGACGAGCACGCGATGAGCGGCATGGTACTGAGATTGTCCACACATGAAACAATCATCTTGATTACCTCTGTGGGAAGTGAATTCCAGCCACTCTTTCGGCGGACGCTGCTCGGTTCTGCCATTGTTAGTGCTTGGGTTTCAGACGAGGGGGGGGGGAGGCGCCTTAGCGGGGATGGAGGCTTGGACGAGATTATGTGCGGACAAAGATGGAGAAGCGAATATGTGCTGCGGGAAGTGGACAGGTGATGATGACTACAACACGCCGCTTGACTTACGAGACACATACCAGCAGCGTAGGGTCATATCGATGCCAGACAACTTGCTTGAGTGATCACAGTACTGGTACTCCCTATAGTACCTACTATAGTACTATGCCCTAGCTTGCTAGAGTAGAGTAGTAGAGTACGACTCTGCTTTACTACTAGCACCGGAGGAGTAGTATTTTCTAATCTAAAATAGTTACAAACTTCAATGCCCGAGCATGGAACGACTACAAACCGTGCTCAAAGACCATGTCTACATGGTGTTTGGACTTATATGCAAAAAAATAGCAAGATGCCGGTGCATTTCACGGCAGACCATCATCACCAACTCGATTTTTTCTCTACTCCTACTCCTATAAAAGACTCAGTTGGTGATGATGGAGGCGAGGAGGCGTGTTCAGCCAGGCGTGCAACAGACGATGCAGCACTATTCGATTTGTTATAAAAAACAAAGAAGAGTAGTAGAGATAGAGACATAGGGAGGAACATGAGGTTGTGGGAGATAAGGATGAACGAGGAAAGGCCTTATCTGTAAATGTGGAGAGAGGTGCGGGTATCTTTTGTAAAATTGTCATAGTTGGCTTTCTATCCGTCAGATATAGATCGGACGGTCTATATTACAAGATGGCAGGCATGCCATCATCACCAACTCGGTTTTCTATAAGAGTAGATATATATAGATATAGATAGATGGAGACTAGGGAGTACTAGTAAGGACACCATCTACTGCTTCGTGTGCTACTCGTGCGCTCCATTCAGCGTTCGTAACGTCCCCTACAGCCACTCCCTCTTGCGCTCCATTCGGCGGGCGCTGTTGAAATCTGGGGAGCGCACTCTCGCGACTGCTGGCAGCCACGACTTCACCGACGACGACTTCTTCCCCGACCTCGGCAACCTCTTCCTCA
Organism: Triticum dicoccoides; assembly: GCF_002162155.2. Taxonomy (NCBI): domain Eukaryota; kingdom Viridiplantae; phylum Streptophyta; class Magnoliopsida; order Poales; family Poaceae; genus Triticum; species Triticum dicoccoides. The sequence goes on from NC_041389.1 coordinate 2,643,741, forward strand.
ACGACATGGGCGACAACCTCAACGCCAACGGTGCTGCTCCTGTTGCAGCGTATGTGTTTCTGTCCTTCCTGTTCGAAATCGTGGTAGAATTCATGTTTCTACTATGTATCCTACTACTATGCTAGTCCACATGATTAGTTTCATCTTTGTTATAGCCGTCATGATTTATTTTGTGCTTATTCGGATTAAATCTCGTAGTAACTTGCTCATATATTCAACTGGCGCAACGTCCCCTACAGCCACTCCCGTTTCATGGATGGCATGGTCGATGCCTCCAAGGAGCCCTTCGTCCACTGCTATGAGTGCCCGATGCCGTTTTGTGGCTCGCCGGCAAACATGGTGCTTCACCTCATGGATGCGTGCAATGGTCACTGCTGGCCCTTGGCGGAGAACATCAAGTACGACACGTGCTACCGGTTCACCATGCCGGAGTCGCTGGAGGATCACCGCCGCCTGCTAGTCTCGGAGGAGGACGGCAGCATCTTCCTCTTGATCATGGGCACCGGCGAGGCCTGCGAAGGCCGCTGCCCTGTCTCTGTAATGTGAGTCAGGGGCATTGCCGCTGATGCTGACACTAACACAAGGCAGATGTACGGGTGCGTGGTCAGTGTTACTACCCCTCCAGGTCGCGTGGGCGGCGACACCAGCCTCATCGGACGGACTTGGACTCTGGGGAGCTGGGACTATCCCGCCAATATGGACTGGGAATACCCATGGGATCCTTTACCCGCTGACGCGGTGCACGGGGACTCCAAGGAGGTTCACATGGACATACACATTATCAAGTGCACTTAGAAAACATGTAGCGTGTGTGTGTGGGCGCTTATGGCCCGTGTCTTTGCTGATTTTGATTCTGTAAGCTTGTCGTTAAACTTGAGTGGCTTTCGCTGCAGTCCTTCCTTTGAACTGCTCCTCTCACTGAGCTGATGTAAGTGTTGGAAATATGCCCTAGAGGCAATAATAAAAGGATTATTATTATATTTCTTTGTTCATGATAGTCGTCTTTTATTCATGCTATAATTGTATTATCCGGAAATCGTTATACACGTGTGAATACTTAGACCACAACATGTCCCTAGTGAGCCTCTAGTTGACTAGCTCGTTGATCAACAGATAGTCATGGTTTCCTGACTATGGACATTGGATGTCGTTGATAACGGGATCACATCATTGGGAGAATGATGTGATGGACAAGACCCAATCCTAAGCATAGCACAAAGATCGTGTAGTTCGTTTGCTAGAGCTTTTCCAATGTCAAGTATCCTTTCCTTAGACCATGAGATCGTGTAACTCCTGGATACCGTAGGAGTGCTTTGGGTGTACCAAACGTCATAACGTAACTAGGTGACTATAAAGGTGCACTACAGGTATCTCCGAAAGTGTCTGTTGGGTTGACACGGATCGAGACTGGGATTTGTCACTCCGTATAACAGAGAGGTATCACTGGGCCCACTCGGTAGTGCAACATCATAATGAGCTCAAAGTGACCAAGTGTCTGGTCATGGGATCATGCATTAGGTACGAGTAAAGTGACTTGCCGGCAACGAGATTGAACGAGGTATTGGGATACCGACGATCGAATCTCGGGCAAGTAACATACCGTCTGACAAAGGGAATAGTATATGGGGTTGCTTGAATCCTCGACATCGTGGTTCATCCGATGAGATCATCGAGGAGTATGTGGGAGCCAACATGGGTATCCAGATCCCGCTGTTGGTTATTGACCGGAGAGCTGTCTCGGTCATGTCTGCATGTCTCCCGAACCCGTAGGGTCTACACACTTAAGGTTCGGTGATGCTAGGGTTGTATGAATATGAGTATGCAGCAAACCAAATGTTGTTCGGAGTCCCGGATGAGATCCGGACATTACGAGGAGTTCCGGAATGGTCCGGAGGTAAAGAATTATATATAGGAAGTGTTGTTTCAGCCATCGGGAAAGTTTCGGGGTCACCCGGTATTGTATCGGGACCACCGGAAGGGTCTCGGGGGTCCACCGGGTGGGGCCATCTATCCCGGAGGGCCCCGTGGGCTGAAGTGGGAGGGGAACCAGCCCCTAGTAGGCTGGTGCTCCCCCCTTGGCCCCTCCTGTGCCTAGGGTTGGAAACCCTAGGGTGGGGTGGGGGGGGGGCGCACCACTTGCCTTGGGGGGCACTCCACCCCCCCTGGCCGCCGCCCCCTTGGGAGATTCCCATCTCTAGGGCCGGCACCCCCCTAGGGGGCCTATATAAAGAAGGGGGGAGGGAGGCAGCTGCACCCTGAGTCTTGGCGCCTCCCTCCCCCTGCTACGTCTCTTCCTCCTCCCGCAGTTGCTTGGCAAAGCCCTGCCGAAGTCCTGCTGCATCCACCACCACGCCGTCGTGTTGCTGGATCTTCATCAACCTCTCCTTCCCCCTTGCTGGATCAAGACGGAGGAGACGTCACGCTGACCGTAGGTGTGTTGAACGCGGAGGTGCCGTCCGTTCGGCGCTAGGATCTCCGGTGATAGGATCACGACGAGAATGACTACCTTAACCCCGTTCTCTTGAACGTTTCTGCACGCGATCTACAAGTGGTATGTAGATGCATCTGTCTCTCTCTCGTTGCTAGATGAACTCATAGATTGATCTTGGTGAACATAGGAAATTTTTTATTTTATGCAACGTTTCCCAACAGTGGTATCAGAGCTAGGTTTATGCGTAGTTCTCTATTGCACGAGTAGAACACAAATCTTTTGTGGGCGTAGATCTTGTCAACTTGCTTGCCACTACTAGTCTTTTCTTGCTTCAGCGGTATTGTGGGATGAAGCGGCCCGGACCGACCTTAGACGTACGCTTACGTGAGACAGGTTCCACCGACTAACATGCACTAGTTGCATAAGGTGGCTAGCGGGTGTCTGTGTCTCCTACTTTAGTTGGAGCGGATTCGATGAAAAGGGTCCTTATGAAGGGTAAATAGAAGTTGACAAAATCACGTTGTGGTTATTCGTAGGTAAGAAAATGTTCTTGCTAGAACCCAATTGTAGCCACATAAAAGATGCAACAACAATTAGAGGACGTCTAACTTGTTTTTGCAGCAATTGTCATGTGATGTGATATGGCCAGAAGTTGTGATGAATGATGAATGATATATTGTGATGTATGAGATCATGTTCTTGTAATAGGAATCACGACTTGCACGTCGATGAGTATGACAATCGGCAGGAGCCATAGGAGTTATCTTAATTATTGTATGACCTGCGTGTCAATGATTTAACGCCATGTAATTACTTTACTTTATTGCTAAACCGTTAGCTATAGTAGTAGAAGTAATAGTTGGCGAGCAACTTCATGGAGGCACGACGATGGAGATCATGATGATGGAGATCATGGTGTCATGCCGGTGACGAAGATGATCATGGAGCCCCGAAGATGGAGATCGAAGGAGCTATATGATATTGGCCATATCATGTCACTACTTTATATAATTGCATGTGATGTTTATTATGTTTTATGCATATTGTTTACTTAGAACGGCGGTAGTAAATAAGATGATCCCTTATAATAATTTCAAGAAAGTGTTCCCCCTAACTGTGCGCCATTGCTAAAGTTCGTCGTTTCGAAGCACCACGTGATGATCAGGTGTGATAGATCCTTACGTTCACATAGAACGGGTGTAAGATAGTTTTACACATCAATAAACACTTAGAGTTAACTTGACGAGCCCAGCATGTACAGACATGGCCTCGGAACACAAGAGACCGAAAGGTCGAACATGAGTCGTATGGAAGATATGATCAACATGGAGATGTTCAACGATGATGACTAGTCCGTCTCACGTGATGATCGGACACGGCCTAGTCTGATCGTGTAACACTTAGATGACTAGAGGGATGTCAAATCTGAGTGGGAGTTCATTAAATAATTTGATTAGATGAACTTAATTATCATGAACTTAGTCTAAAATCTTTGCAAAATATGTCTTGTAGATCATATGGCCAACGCTCATGTCAACATGAACTTCAACGCGTTCCTAGAGAAAACCAAGCTGAAAGATGATGGCAGCAACTATTTGGACTGGGTGCGAAACCTGAGGATCATCCTCATAGCAGCCAAGAAAGCATATGTCCTAGAAGGACCACTAGGTGAAGCACCCATCCCAGAGAACCAAGACGTTATGAACGCTTGGCAGTCACGTGCTGATGATTACTCCCTCGTTTAGTGCGGCATGCTTTACAGCTTAGAACCGGGGCTCCAAAAGCGTTTTGAGCAACACGAAGCATATGAGATGTTCGAGGAGCTGAAAATGGTTTTTCAAGCTCATGCCCGGGTCGAGAGATATGAAGTCTCTGGCAAGTTCTATAGTTGTAAGATGGAGGAAAACAGTTCTGTCAGTGAGAACATACTCAAAATGTCTGGGTTGCACAACCGCCTGTCCCAGCTGGAGATCAACCTCCCGGACGAGGCGGTCATTGACAGAATCCTTCAGTCGCTCCCACCAAGCTACAAGAGCTTTGTGATGAACTACAATATGCAGGGGATGGTGAAGACCATTCCTGAAGTATTTTCAATGCCGAAGTCAGCAGAGGTTGAAATCAAGAAAGAACATCAAGTGTTGATGGTAAATAAGACCACTAAGTTCAAGAAGGGCAAGGGTAAGAAGAACTTCAAGAAGGACGGCAAAGATGTTGCCGCGCCCGGTAAGCCAGTTGCCGGGAAGAAGTCAAAGAATGGACCCAAGCCTGAGACTGAGTGCTTTTATTGCAAAGGGAAGGGTCACTGGAAGCGGAACTGCCCCAAATACTTAGAGGACAAGAAGGCCGGCAACACTAAAGGTATATGTGATATACATGTAATTGATGTGTACCTTACTAGTACTCGTAGTAACTCCTGGGTATTTGATACCGGTGCCATTGCTCACATTTGTAACTCACAGCAGGAGCTGCGGAATAAGCGGAGACTGGCGAAGGACGAGGTGACGATGCACGTTGGGAATGGTTCCAAGGTCGATGTGATCGCCGTCGGCATCTATCTCTACATTTACCTATGGGATTAGTTTTGAACCTCAATAATTGTTATTTAGTGCCAAGTTTGAGCATGAACATTGTATCTGGATCTCGTTTAATACGAGATGGCTACTCATTTAAATCCGAGAATAATGGTTGTTCTATTTATATGAGAGATATGTTTTATGGTCATGCCCCGATGGTCAATGGTTTATTCTTAATGAATCTCGAACGTAATGTTACACATATTCATAGTGTGAATACCAAAAGATGTAAAGTTGATAACGATAGTCCCACATACTTGTGGCACTGCCGCCTTGGTCACATTGGTGTCAAGCGCATGAAGAAGCTCCATGCAGATGGACTTTTAGAGTCTCTCGATTATGAATCATTTGACACATGCGAACCATGTCTTATGGGCAAAATGACCAAGATTCCGTTCTCCGGAACTATGGAGCGAGCAACCAACTTATTGGAAATCATACATACTGATGTGTGTGGTCCAATGAGTGTTGAGGCTCGCGGAGGATATCGTTATGTTCTCACTCTCACTGATGACTTAAGTAGATATGGGTATGTCTACTTGATGAAACACAAGTCTGAGACCTTTGAAAAGTTCAAGGAATTTCAGAATGAAGTAGAGAATCAATGTGACCGAAAGATAAAATTCTTACGATCAGATCGTGGAGGAGAATATTTAAGTCACGAATTCGGTACACACTTAAGAAAATGTGGAATCGTTTCACAACTCACGCCGCCTGGAACACCTCAGCGTAACGGTGTGTCCGAACATCGTAATCGCACTCTATTGGATATGGTGCGATCTATGATGTCTCTTACCGATTTACCACTATCATTTTGGGGATACGCTCTAGAGACAGCTACATTCACTTTAAATAGGGCACTGTCTAAATCCGTTGAGACGACACCATATGAATTATGGTTTGGGAAGAAACCTAAGCTGTCGTTTCTAAAAGTTTGGGGATGCGATGCTTATGTCAAGAAATTTCAACCTGAAAAGCTCGAACCCAAGTCGGAAAAATGCGTCTTCATAGGATACCCCAAGGAAACCATTGGGTATACCTTCTACCTTAGATCCGAAGGCAAGATCTTTGTTGCCAAGAAAGGATCCTTTCTGGAAAAAGAGTTTCTCTCGAAAGGAGTAAGTGGGAGGAAAGTAGAACTCGATGAAGTACTACATCTTGAACCGGAAAGTAGTGCAGCTCAGGAAAATGTTCCTGTGGTGCCTACACCGACTGGAGAGGAAATTAATGATGATGATCAAGGTACTTCGGATCAAGTTGCTACTGAACTTCGTAGGTCCACGAGGACACATTCCACACCAGAGTGGTATGGCAACCCTGTCCTGGAAATCATGTTGTTAGACAACGGTGAACCTTCGAACTATGAAGAAGCGATGGCGGGACCAGATTCCAACAAATGGCTAGAAGCCATGCAGTCCGAGATAGAATCCATGTATGAAAACAAAGTATGGACTTTGACTGACTTGCCCGATGATCGGCGAGCGATAGAAAACAAATGGATCTTTAAGAAGAAGACGGACGCGGATGGTAATGTCACCATCTATAAAGCTCGACTTGTCGCTAAGGGTTATCGGCAAGTTCAAGGGGTTGACTACGATGAGACTTTCTCTCCCGTACTGAATCTTAAGTCCGTCCGAATCATGTTAGCAATTGCCACATACTATGATTATGAGATATGGCAGATGGACCTCAAAACGGCATTCCTTAACGGTTATCTTAAGGAAGAGCTGTATATGATGCAGCCGGAAGGTTTTGTCGATCCTAAGAATGCTAACAAAGTATGCAAGCTCCAGCGATCCATTTATGGGCTGGTGCAAGCATCTCGGAGTTGGAACATTCGCTTTGATGAGATGATCAAAGCGTTTGGGTTTATGCAGACTTATGGAGAAGCCTGCGTTTACAAGAAAGTGAGTGGGAGCTCTATAGCATTTCTCATATTATATGTAGATGACATACTTTTGATGGGAAATGATATAGAATTCTTGGACAGCATTAAGGCCTACTTGAATAAGTGTTTTTCAATGAAGGACCTTGGAGAAGCTGCTTACATATTAGGCATCAAGATCTATAGGGATAGATCTAGACGCCTCATAGGTCTTTAACAAAGCACAGACCTTGATAAGATTTTGAAGAAGTTCAAAATGGATCAGTCCAAGAAAGGGTTCTTGCCTGTATTGCAAGGTGTGAGATTGAGCTCGGCTCAATGCCCGACCACGGCAAAAGATAAAGAAGAGATGAGTGTCATCCCCTATGCCTCAGCCATAGGATCTATTATGTATGCCATGTTGTGTACCAGACCAGATGTAAACCTTGCCGTAAGTTTGGTAGGTAGGTACCAAAGTAATCCCGACAAGGAACACTGGACAACGGTCAAGAATATCCTAAAGTACCTGAAAAGGACAAATGACATGTTTCTCGTTTATGGAGGTGACGAAGAGCTCGTCGTAAAGGGTTACGTCGACGCTAGCTTCGACACAGATCTGGATGACTCTAAGTCACAAACCGGATACATGTATATGTTGAATCCTGGAGCAGTGAGCTGGTGCAGTTGCAAGCAGAGCATCGTGGCGGGATCTACATGTGAAGCGGAGTACATGGCAGCCTCGGAGGCAGCGCATGAAGCAATATGGATGAAGGAGTTCATCACCGACCTAGGAGTCATACCCAATGCGTCGGGGCCAATCACTCTCTTCTGTGACAACACTGGAGCTATTGCCCTTGCCAAGGAGCCCAGGTTTCACAAGAAGACCAGGCACATCAAGCGTCGTTTCAACTCCAGCCGTGAAAATGTTCAAGATGGAGACATAGATATTTGCAAAGTACATACGGATCTGAATGTCGCAGATCCGTTGACTAAACCTCTTCCGCGAGCAAAACATGATCAACACCAGAACTCTATGGGTGTTCGATTCATCACAATGTAAACTAGATTATTGACTCTAGTGCAAGTGGGAGACTATTGGAAATATGCCCTAGAGGCAGTAATAAAAGGATTATTATTATATTTCTTTGTTCATGATAGTTGTCTTTTATTCATGCTATAATTGTATTATCCGGAAATCGTAATACAAGTGTGAATACTTAGACCACAACATGTCTCTAGTGAGCCTCTAGTTGACTAGCTCGTTGATCAACAGATAGTCATGGTTTCCTGACTATGGACATTGGATGTCGTTGATAATGGGATCACATCATTGGGAGAATGATGTGATGGACAAGACCCAATCCTAAGCATAGCACAAAGATCGTGTAGTTCGTTTGCTAGAGCTTTTCCAATGTCAAGTATCTTTTCCTTAGACCATGAGATCGTGTAACTCCCGGATACCGTAGGAGTGCTTTGGGTGTACCAAACGTCACAACGTAACTGGGTGACTATAAAGGTGCACTACAGGTATCTCCGAAAGTTTCTGTTGGGTTGACACAGATCGAGACTGGGATTTGTCACTCCGTATAACGGAGAGGTATCACTGGGCCCACTCAGTAGTGCATCATCATAATGAGCTCAAAGTGACCAAGTGTCTGGTCACGGGATCATGCATTAGGTACGAGTAAAGTGACTTGCCGGCAACGAGAATGAACGAGGTATTGGGATACCAACGATCGAATCTCGGGCAAGTAACATATCGTCTGACAAAGGGAATAGTATACGGGGTTGCTTGAATCCTCGACATCGTGGTTCATCCGATGAGATCATCGAGGAGTATGTGGGAGCCAACATGGGTATCCAGATCCCGCTGTTGGTTATTGACCGGAGAGCCATCTCGGTCATGTCTGCATGTCTCCCGAACACGTAGGGTCTACACACTTAAGGTTCGGTGACGCTAGGGTTGTATGAATATGAGTATGCAACAAACAGAATGTTGTTCGGAGTCACGGATGAGATCCCGGACGTCACGAGGAATTCCAGAATGGTCCGAGGTAAAGAATTATATATAGGAAGTGCTGTTTCGGCCATCGGGAAAGTTTCGGGGTCACCCGGTATTGTACCGGGACCACCGGAAGGGTCCCGGGCGTCCACCGGGAGGGGCCATCTATCCCGGAGGGCCCCGTGGGCTGAAGTGGGAGGGGAACCAGCCCCTAGTGGGCTGGTGCTCCCCCCTTGGCCCCCCTCCTGCGCCTAGGGTTGGAAACCCTAGGGTGGGGGGCGCACCACTTGCCTTGGGGGGCACTCCACCCCCCCTGGCCGCCGCCCCCTTGGGAGATTCCCATCTCCAGGGCCGGCGCCCCCCTAGGGGGCCTATATAAAGGAGGGGGGAGGGAGGGCAGCCGCACCCTGAGTCTTGGCGCCTCCCTCCCCCTGCTACATCTCTTCCTCCTCCCGCAGTTGCTTGGCGAAGCCCTGCCGGAGTCCTGCTGCATCCACCACCACGCCGTCGTGCTGCTGGATCTTCATCAACCTTTCCTTCCCCCTTGCTGGATCAAGACGGAGGAGACGTCATGCTGACCGTACATGTGTTGAACGCGGAGGTGCCGTCCGTTCGGCGCTAGGATCTCCGGTGATAGGATCTCGACGAGAACGACTACCTTAACCCCGTTCTCTTGAACGTTTCCGCACGCGATCTACAAGTGGTATGTAGATGCATCTCTCTCTCTCTCTCGTTTCTAGATGAACTCATAGATTGATCTTGGTGAATGTAGGAATTTTTTTATTTTATGCAACGTTCCCCAACAGTAAGACACTTTGGGTTTCATTTGATAATGGAACTGGGGAGGAGCCTCCCTGTTCTTCTAAAAAAATTACGCATTATCAAGTTAAATGTTGATCATTAGTCTTCGCTCAATGTAATCCGTTGTCTAAGCATGTGGAGACTTCCATGCAGGATCTTGCTCAATTGGAGTATCACGCATGAATAAAAGTGTATCTGTTTATGGTTTAGTCTAGAATCTTCCTTGTATGAATTTTTACTACAGTACTGGTGAAAGACTTACGATGAACCATTTCTTACATCTCCTCTGCCCCCTTGCAAGTCATCCTGATTTAATCCCTCCGTCTAGGTGTATAAGGGCATGGTTAATATTACTTAATAGTATAGCCAACTGTTGACTATAAGAAAGTGCCATGTCATCTGTAGCCAACATGTATAACAATCGATACTCAAAAACTAATTCTTAAAGATCATTTCTTGCAAAGCACAATAAGTGTTATTTCTTCACAAGTTTTGGATGCAGGTTGAACAGTTGAACGCTTTTGTTTGCAAAAGATACCTTTTTATCTATTTGACCCGAATGTTTGTGAGCTCTAGAGATGAGATAATATCCGAAGAAACCTATCGATACCCATTACACATGATATGACCCCCACATCCTTTGTCAAAATAAACAACTCCCCGATCAATGCATTTCACTCTTCGGTGCAATGCACGGGCACCTTACTACTATAGATTAGTACGACCAAAAATTGAACTAACATTATATATAGTACGATAAATACTGATGCATGTCACCTAAAATTATATCATTCAAAACTATGTTCAAATACGAATCCAATGATATAGTTTTTGTTGACATGCACTAACATTTTGTTAGTTAATTCTTCAGTCAAATTCAATGGGGGACTAATAAACCACGACCGATGTAGTACAAGTGTAGAGGGCGGTGTTGTATGGGAGTCTCACCTCTCACCCCGCTCGTGGTGCGGCAGTAAAGCCGTCATATCACAAAACCCAACCACTCCCAGTAATAAGTGGCATGGTAAAATAAACGGACAAGCAACCATCACATCCCTTCGTCTTTTTTGCATTTCATCTCTCTGCATTTACTTTCTCCGGTTCATCTCCCACACTCGATCCCTAGCTACTACTCCTAGGGCCAGTTCTTTTGGCGGCTTCCCCAGCTTTTCCCACAAGACTAGTCACAGTGGAGAGTAACAATAAGGTGCCTCACTCATTTATTTGGGCTTCTGGACTACTACTCCGTCATGGTTTATTTCTCATCATTGTAATTTGTGCTAAATTTTGACCAAAGATTTAACTGATAAAATGTTACGCAAAACACTTAGGCACGGTGCATCTAGGTGTGTAAGTCATCTTACGAAAACCAAATAATCCCAAAACACTTAGGCGCGGTGCATTAACTTCTACCTCATTTCTTGTTTCTTGACATATCAACCAATAAGAGATAAAGAGTGTGCATGCTTTTAATGACTTGAGATATCAAACACGACATGCAGTGGTTAGTTCATTGCATGAAATACTATTAATTAGCAAATAAACATTAACGTTTCTTGTTTTCTCCTCCTCCTTGGTCACGGTGCACAACCTAACATGACTTACTCACCTAGACAGATGGAGTAGTGCATGTGACATGCACTAACATTTCATTAGTTAAATTTATGATCAAAATTTGACACAGATTACAAGGGGGACCAATAAACCAGGACGGAGGTAGTAGTTATGGGATTACTAATCTAGAAGCCTAAAAGAACTGGCCCCTGGTACTCCTACCAGTAGTTGTACTCAAGTTGGAATTCCAATTGCACGGCAAACTTGTTAGGCAAAAAATTCAATACAGGGTGTAGGAAGCGGTTTGGGAATTTGCATTCCTTTCCAACCAGTGAGATACTCCGTACAAAGTACGACGTGCATGCTGGCGAGTTTGGGAACGCCGACGCGTCCACCTCGAAGCATCACGGCGAGGAGCGGAACGCCGACGCGTCCTCCTCGACTAGTGGCGGCGAGGAACGGAACGGCGACGCGTCACGTCGCGACGAGGAGCGGAACACTGACGCGTCCTCCCCGACTAGTGGCGGCGAGGAACAGAACAGTGACGCGTCGCGTAGCGGCGAGGAGCGGAACACCGACGTGTCCTCCTCGACTAGTGGCGGCAAGGAACGAAACGACGACAGGTGATCGTCCGTGCGGTGCAGCGATGGGATCCTAGGTCTTGGGAGGGGCGATGCCATGGTGGTCGACGTGAGAGGGAGGGGGAGGAGATAGCAATGAACGTGACCATGAGGGGGAGGAGATAGCGATGTCGTGGGATGCGCAGTATTTATAGCAAGCAATGGCACACCTACGTAAGATATGGACTAAGCTGCACTGACTTAACTGCAGGTCCAGTTGCATCACTGACATGTGGGCCAGTACCCTGCTAGGACCATATGCCAGTGACCCAATGCACCTGAAGTTAAGTAAAAGCTATGTGGGCATATTTGTTGGAGTAAATTACGGGGGAGCGAAGGGGTGGAAATATTGCTGGCACAATGGATTGGACGAGCGTGGGGGGAGGAGAGTTATGCATGCAGATTTTTTCACACGGGGTGGAGTGGTCGGACCGCTGGAGGGAGAAGGAGAGTTTGGCAGGCATATTGTTTCCACACATGGAGAGGAAAAGATTTGGAGACGGATGGGCTTCCTGCAGGTATGGGGAACGATGCATAATAAGTCATCTTGCATGTCAGGCTAGGTATAGTCTCAAGTCATTAAAAACATACATGCCCCACACATGTTCATATTTTAAGGTGCACTAAATTGTTGCATGCGATGATTAAGGCTGGCCATAATGGTGGTATCTTAGCTGGTATCATGCACACGAGAATAGCAAACATGCTGATGTGGCAAAGAATTAAAGAAGAGAGGGGGGTTAGAGTAACTAGTGTTCATGCATGCATTGGTAAACACATTTTTTTTGTGAAGAGCGACAACATTAGTTGAGTACTTTTGCAGACTTCAAAAACTATTCCACTGCCTCTACTATCTTTCTAAGAGTAGGTGAAATTTTTGAGTCGAGCCCTTTAAACTAGAAGGGAGGTAGTGGTACTCTAATAGCTAGGTGTGTAAGTCATCTTACGAAAACTAGATAATCCCAAAACACGTAGGCGCGGTGCATTAACTTCTACCTCGTTTCTTGTTTCTTGACATATCAACCAATAAGAGATAAAGAGTGTGCATGCTTTTAATGACTTGAGATATCAAACACGACATGCAGTGGTTAGTTCATTGCATGAAATACTATTAATTAGCAAATAAACATTAACGTTTCTTGTTTTCTCCTCCTCCTTGGTCACGGTGCACAACCTAACATGACTTACTCACCTAGACAGATGGAGTAGTGCATGTGACATGCACTAACATTTCATTAGTTAAATTTATGATCAAAATTTGACACAGATTACAAGGGGGACCAATAAACCAGGACGGAGGTAGTAGTTATGGGATTACTAATCTAGAAGCCTAAAAGAACTGGCCCCTGGTACTCCTACTAGTAGTTGTACTCAAGTTGGAATTCCAATTGCACGGCAAACTTGTTAGGCAAAAAATTCAATACAGGGTGTAGGAAGCGGTTTGGGAATTTGCATTCCTTTCCAACCAGTGAGATACTCCGTACAAAGTACGACAGAGAAATAACCACAGAGAAGGAAGCTAAAAGTAAACAATCAAACGAGCATTTTTGCATTTGTTTTGCACTGAATCGTTTCACAAGCTTGACTAGTGCTGTTTTTCTACTTTTACAAAAACCGCATCGTAATGTTAAAACGTGCATTTGCACGTACATAAGTAATAGTAGTACTCCCTCCGTCTAGGTGTACAAGTCTTCCCTCCTTCTTGGTCATCGTGCACAACCAAAGATGACTTGTTGACCTGGACTGAGGGAGTAGCACAGTCTGCAAGCATATATCGAGAGAGACGTGTAGTCCGATAGTATATAGTAAAGTTTGTGCTATATGCACGTACTTGCAAAATGCGTAATAATACAAAAGGTTTCCAAACTTTCCCTTTTACATACTTAATTAAGGACGCTAAAAATTCCTGAACGTTCGGGATTTATCATTTGCGTCCCAAAACTAATGAGATCGCTTTACGAAACAAAAATTATACTCCTCCTAAAAGCCACAGCACTCGCAGGAGCGCTTGTGACACGCCACGAGTGCCCTGGTGCACGGCCATTTCCCAGTGCGCCGACACAACGCCTCTTCCTCAGCCTCGCAACTCGCCAGGTGCTGATTGGCGGCTTGCCGGCGGGCGAGCGCGATCTCACCGGTGTGGTGATCCGGCGCCAACAGGTACTCCTCCTGGCTGGAAGCATTCACCCGGTCCACGTACCGCCAAGCGTAGATGAGGTGCTTGGGCCCAACTGCACTCAGGGCGTCGGCACAGGCGTCCTCCGCCACCCTCACGTCCCTCGCACGATCCTTCTGCCAAAGAGCCAATTGCCTGACTCTCTCGGACGCGACATAGGCCTCCCAGGCAGCTTGTTGCGCGGTGCGCTTCTCTTCCTCGGCCTTCTTCTCTGCCTCTATTTTGGCGTGCTCTGCTGGAGGCAAAGCCTCCCATAAGGTGCATCCATTTATTTCCAAAGCTCCTCAAGGCAGGGGGGCTCGGCGCGCGGCGCGGCGTTCTCCTCGTAGTGGGGAGCCGACGCGTCCTCCGACGTGCGTGCTGGCGAGTTTGGGAACGCCGACGCGTCCACCTCGACGCATCACGGCGAGGAGCGGAACGCCGATGCGTCCTCCTCGACTAGTGGCGGCGAGGAACGGAACGGCGACGCGTCACGTCGCGACGAGGAGCGGAACACTGACGCGTCCTCCCCGACGGCGGCGAGGAACAGAACAGTGACGCGTCGCGTAGCGGCGAGGAGCGGAACACCAACGTGTCCTCCTCGACTAGTGGCGGCAAGGAACGAAACGACGACAGGTGATCGTCCGTGCGGTGCAGCGATGGGCTCCTAGGTCTTGGGAGGGGCGATGCCATGGTGGTCGACGTGAGAGGGAGGGGGAGGAGATAGCAATGAATGTGACCATGAGGGGAAGGAGATAGCGATGTCGTGGGATGCGTAGTATTTATAGCAAGCAATGGCACACCTACGTAAGATATGGACTGAGCTGCACTGACTTAACTGCAGGTCCAGTTGCATCACTGACATGTGGGCCAGTACCCTGCTAGGACCATATGTCAGTGACCCAATGCACCTGAAGTTAAGTAAAAGCTATGTGGGCATATTTGTTGGAGTAAATTACGGGGGAGCGAAGGGGTGGAAATATTGCTGGCACAATGGATTGGACGAGCGTGGGGGGAGGAGAGTTATGCATGCAGATTTTTTCACACGGGGTGGAGTGGTGGGACCGCCGGAGGGAGAAGGAGAGTTTGGCAGGCATATTGTTTCCACACATGGAGAGGAAAAGATTTGGAGACGAATGGGCTTCCTGCAGGTATGTGGAACGATGCATAATAAGTCATCTTGCATGTCAGGCTAGGTATAGTCTCAAGTCATTAAAAACATACATGCCGCACACATGTTCATATTTTAAGGTGCACTAAATTGTTGCATGCGATGATTAAGGCTGGCCATAATGGTGGTATCTTAGCTGGTATCATGCACACGGGAATAGCAAACATGCTGATGTGGCAAAGAATTAAAGAAGAGAGGGGGGTTAGAGTAACTAGTGTTCATGCATGCATTGGTAAACACATTTTTTTGTGAAGAGCGACAACATTAGTTGAGTACTTTTGCAGACTTCAAAAACTATTCCACTGCCTCTACTATCTTGCTAAGAGTAGGTGAAATTTTTGAGTCGAGCCCTTTAAACTAGAAGGGAGGTAGTGGTACTCTAATAGCTAGGTGTGTAAGTCATCTTACGAAAACTAGATAATCCCAAAACACGTAGGCGCGGTGCATTAACTTCTACCTCATTTCTTGTTTCTTGACATATCAACCAATAAGAGATGAGGGTGTGCATGCTTTTAATGAACTGAGACTATCAAACATGGCATGCAGTGGTTAGTTCATTGCATGCAATACTATTTAATTAGCAAATAAACATTAATGTCACTCGTTTTCTCCTCCTCCTTGGTCACGGTGCACAACCTAACATGACTTACTCACCTAGACGGAGGGAGTATCAACATTAACAATGTCAAATCGATATTTTTGCACTCATTATAAAACGTAGTTCTTATACTCATTATAATCAATATTGTAGATATTGATATTTTTAGTATAAATTTGGTCGTGGGATTTCATTGATGCCTGTCAAAGCATGGAGGAAGCGGAGCTTAGGGCTTGCATTGCCGGTCTCTACATAGGTATTTCTCTTCATGATCCTGTAATTTTAGAGACTGATTGCACTTTTGTGGTAGCGTCTCTTGCATCGGGGGACTATGACAGGTCTGCTATGCGTGACCTGAAGATGAAAGCGTTGAGCATCTCGAAGTTGATCAAAAATCTTCAATTGTCAAAGATTAGCCATTCGGCCAATAAGGTGCCACACTTAATCGCTAAGTATAGCTTTGACAATAGATTAGATGGTATTCTTGTAAATAACATACCGCCCTGTGTGGTGAATATTGTATCGAATGAGTGTACTGGTGTGACTGGTTAATTAATATAAGGTGGTGTTCAAAAAAATATAAATTTGGTCAAACACTTTGCAAATGGTTGACGGGAGTAAAAAGGACCAGAGGGAGTATCATGCATGCAGAGTAGGCAAAACAAATTGCTCATTTATAGCCGGTCGAAGTCTCAAAGGGCGCGACCGCGCGAGGGAGGCGAAGGTCATGGGAGGCACGACGGTTGACAGAATTAACTGAAGTTACATCCACACGCCGGCATGGCGTGCGAATAGGCAGAAGCTATACCGTCAGGCCTACGATATGGGTCTAGTAGACATGACATCTAGTGCGTCCCGCATAGTTCTCGAGAACTCTTTGGGGGCTTGCAGCCGTTTATCCACCGGGAAAGCCAGCAACCCCACGCCGTTTGCACGCCCTACTCGTCCCCGTCTTCTACTACCTCACAACAGTTCGCTCCCAGTCATCCCGTCCTTTCACATTAGTTCGCTCCCAGTTTTTGCGGGGTACAACTATTCAACTTATCCTAACCCTCCTCCAAAATCCATGACCTCCCAAATCTCCATGGTCTCCGCTGAGTGCCAGGTTAGAGCCATCACCGGCGATCAGTTCATCATTATCTACACACGTGGATCCGCGACGGTGAAAGCATGGCTTGCTCGCTTCCTACGCATGTTCAACAGTTCAACGGATGAGTGGGTCGCTGGGCTAGATGTTGAGTACACCACATTCCTGGGACGAGAGAAGGATAAAAAGGACGAAGAGAGGAAGAAGCCCGCCGTGATCCAGGTTTGCGTACATAACGTTTGCTTGGTCTACCACATATGCCATGCCGACGTTGACTGGAAGGATTTTAAGAACTTCCTCAAGGACAACAGAGTGAAATTCGTTACTGTAGGCTTTAAGAACGACAGGGATGTCCTGCATCGGATCTCGTTGTAGGCCAGCCCTTTGATCTCCAGAAGGCAAGCCTGGTGTCCTCCTGTCAACCTTCAATGCTGACCCTGGCAGCAGCCATGATTGATCCTTCGTACGCTAAACTGAAGAAACCTCATCACGAGTTTCATCATGCATGGGAGTCGAAGACATTAGATGAAGATCACATCCTGTACGTAGCAATGGATGCCTACCTTTGTTTAAATATCTACAAGGGTTGGATGAAGAAGCAGAGCCCAGTGTTCGGTTCAAGCAAAGAAGCGTCGGCGAAGAGGAAGAGGAAGAGGGACGAGGCCGAAGTCGAGGACGTGGACTCCGAGTACGTGGCAGTGTTGTCGCTCATGCTGGTTCTACTGCAGTGTCAAAACCGGACTAGTTGCTTAGTTTATTTTCAAGGGTGTGTTGTGCTGAGGCCCCAGCAGAACTATGTTTATGTTCTTTCTCGTTATTTGAACTCTTTAGTACGTACAGCAGTACTAGTACTATGTCTTACTATTGTTCTTCTTGCAGTTGGTACTACTTCTCATATCTTCGTGTTCCTACTGTACTTAATACGTTCGTACTAGTAGTATAATTTGGGTCAGTCAATTTGTGAAAGAAGTTCGACGAAGCGAAGGAAGAAGACGGCAGAAGAGGTGGAAGAAGCCCTTCTAGCCATCCATGTTGCATCAAATGGCTCACATGAGTCGACTGACCCAAATTTCTCCTTCAGATTGCAGGATCCACGTGGCATTCAAGGTCTCGAAGGTAGATTCTGCGTCCGCACCCGGTTTGCGGGCTCAACTCGCGCGCGACTGGCTTCCGCCGCGACAGCCACCATGCGTGCCTCCTCCGCGCGGGCGGAGACGACAATGACACGCTAGTTCCTCCTCCCCGGTGTGCTGGAGCATGCGCTCGTCCTCCTCTTCCTATGCTGCGTGCATAGACGCGGCTCCACCAGCTGCTCGCGTGCTTGGCAGCGCGGCGGTATGGCGAGGAGGGACTGCAGACGACGTGAGCGGGCGAGCCTTCGGCTTCATGGCACAGGGATGGTGGCGACACGGCGGTGATGGGCGAGAAATTGTTGGCCGGAGCAGGCGGGCGCCGGCATGCGCAACGGCGGCGGCGGCACATTGATGAGTGCGCGTGTGGGAGCTTACTTTAGTTTTATATAAGGTTGGTCAAACTTAAAAGAAAACCGTACTAGTACACGTAAACATTAGACTTAGGCAGCGCTTTTTATGAAGATAGTACCATAGCCACGATACGGAATCCTGTGCAAGCGCGTGAACCGCGGCCGCGCGGTCGATCGAACGGTGCGTCACTGTGTCGCGCTCGAAGGACATCCACCGAACCTTTTTGTGTGTGTGAAAACAATCCTCGAATATTACTCAACTTTTTTTCCTGGGAAAGTTCTTGACGCTGCAATATTTCCATATATTTGAATTTAGCTTCAGTTTGTGTTTATTTGGATTTGGACGTTTTAGGTGCGCCCTAGTTTTTTTAATACTTATTTTGTGCGTGTGACTGAGAGAGAACGTGTGTATGTGTCCATATGTGTGTTGTGGCGGAAGGGCAATGTGGAGACGGTGTGCGTGTGATACAGACATAGAGAGGTGTGAATGTGCAAATGATCATGCATGAGTGAGACATAGACAGATGCCGATACGTAGTGTATACATGAGAGAATGGTCTTCTAGTTTACTTGTGTGTGTGTGAGAGAGAGAGAGAGAGGAGCATCCGTAACACAACAACCATCTCTCTCGTTTCGTCCGTCCCTCGCATGATCGCATGCAACACATGCATCAACACGCACATTTTGACACCCTCACTCGGCCCCTGCCCACCTCAAGGCCCGCACAATCTCTTCATGAATACCCATTTCTCTCCTTAGGTTTGTTTTCGCTCAATATCTGACACACACACACACACACACAGACACACGCAGCACAACACACACACACACACTCCCCCGAGCACACAATTCATCCCCATTCAAGGTTATACGGCGACCACTCACGCTTGTGTTTCTTTGCACCCCAACATGCACAACACCTCAATCTTCAAAGAGGGCATCTAGCAGATCGAAGATGGCGACCACACCGCACTAGAGAATGCGGGGTCATTTGGAAGCAGGGTGATGTGACGACGGCTGATTGACTCCTCCCCCCACCCTCTCTCTCTCTCTTGCACAAAATTACCAATCCCTCTCTCCCCCACACAAAATTGTCAATACCTCAACCCATGAGATCCTTCCCCTCTCATCCATGTTTTTCCAGCTCTCTCATCAAACATGTTGGCTCTTCTCCTTCCACGTATACAGAATCCGGATGCACATGCATCTCACGTATATTACATGTCTCCATCTTTCTCACAGACCTAACTTCTTCCTCTCTCTCTCTCTCTCTCTCTCTCTCTCTCTGTCTCACTAGGTTTGTCTCCTACTCTCTCGTCCACATACATACAATCTTTCCTGCCCTATCTGCTCCATCTTCAAAAGCTCTCTCTGCATGTTTCATTCACACATTGGGATATGTCAAAATGTTGCTTCTATAATGGCTGATGTAGAGTTTTAGTTGTTTTTGTTGCATCCTACAAAGTAATAACTATGAAATGCATTTAGATTCTCATTTGACTGGGATTATGTGAGTTTGAGCATGTTGTGAAGTACTATAGACCTTGTATACATCCTGGGATTTGACAATGATTGTAACTATTGAATTGTATAGACCATTACATTCGAAGTCAATAGCCTAATATATTTATTTCACAATTTCAACAAATGGTTAGTTCACTACAAACTAAGAAAACAAATGTGTACTCCCTCCGTTTTTATTTAAGTCCGCGTATTAGCATTGGTCAAAGTCAAGTTTTGTAAACTCTCAGAAAGCTTATAACAAAAAATATTAACATATAAAATAACAAATAAATACCATTAGATTCATTATTGAATGTACTTTCACATCATACATATTTGTTATGGTAAATGTTTATATTTTTATATAAACTTGGTCAAACTTTAGGAAGTTTGACTTCGGTCAAACCTAATATGCAGAGTTTACTACTACTACTCGCTAGTTGCTTAGCCGAATCACTCAACACGCCACACGGGGAGTCCAGTGTCACAAAATTTTGAGGTCGGCGGGAAAATCTCCCGCGACCCTGATTCGAGCAGTGGGAAGTGTTGGAAATATGCCCTAGAGGCAATAATAAAAGTGTTATTATTATATTTCCTTGTTCATGATAATTGTCTTTTATTCATGCTATAACTGTATTATCCGGAAATCGTAATACACGTGTGGATACATAGACAACACCATGTCCCTAGTAAGCCTCTAGTTGATTGGCTCGTTGATCAACAGATGGTTACGGTTTCCTAACCATGGACATTGGATGTCGTTGATAACGGGATCACATCATTAGGAGAATCATGTGATGGACGAGACCCAATCCTAAGCCTAGCACAAAGATCGTGTAGTTCGTATGCTAAAGCTTTTCTAATGTCAAGTATCTCTTCCTTCGACCATGAGAGCGTGTAACTCCTGGATACCGTAGGAGTGCTTTGGGTGTATCAAACGTCACAACATAACTGGGTGACTATAAAGGTGCACTACAGGTATCTCCGAAAGTATCTATTGTTTTATGCGGATCGAGACTGGGATTTGTCACTCCATGTAAACGGAGAGGTATCTCTGGGCCCACTCGGTAGGACATCATCATATGCGCAATGTGGCCAAGGAGTTGATCACGGGATGATGTGTTACGGAACGAGTAAAGAGACTTGCCGGTAACGAGATTGAACAAGGTATTGGATACCGACGATCGAATCTCGGGCAAGTAACATACCGATAGACAAAGGGAATTGAATACGGGATTGATTAAGTCCTTGACATCGTGTTTCATCCGATGAGATCATCGTGGAACATGTGGGAGCCATCATGGGTATCTAGATCCCGCTGTTGGTTATTGACCGGAGAACGTCTCGGTCATGTCTGCATGTCTCCCGAACCCGTAGGGTCTACACACTTAAGGTTCGGTGACGCTAGGGTTATGAAGATATGTGTATGCAGTAACCCGAATATTGTTCGGAGTCCTGGATGAGATCCCGGACGTCACGAGGAGTTCCGGAATGGTCTGGAGGTAAAGAATTATATATAGGAAGTGCTATTTCGGCCATCGGGACAAGTTTCGGGGTTATCGGTATTGTACCGGGACCACCGGAGGGGTCCCGGGGGCCCACCGGGTGGGGCCACCTGCCCCGGGGGGCCACATGGGCTGTAGGGGGTGCGCCTTGGCCTACATGGGCCAAGGGCACCAGCCCCAAGAGGCCCATGCGCCAAGAGAAGAGAAAAAGGGGAGAGTCCTAAAGGGGGAAGGCACCTCCGAGGTGCCTTGGGGAGGATGGACTCCTCCCCACCCTTGGCCGCACCCTTCCTTGGAGGAAGGGGCAAGGCTGCGCCCTCCCCCTCTCCCTTGGCCCTATATATAGTGGGGGAGAGGAGGGATTTCATACACATGAGAACCTCAGCCTTTGGTGCTATCCCCTCTCCCCGTTACGTCTCTCTCTCGTAGTATAGGCGAAGCCCTGCTACTGTGACGCCCTGCATCCACCACCACGCCGTCGTGCTGCTGAATCTTCATCAACCTCTCCCTCTCTCCTTGCTGGATCAAGGCATGGGAGACGTCATCGGGCTGTACGTGTGTTGAACGCGGAGGTGCCGTCCGTTCGGCACTTGGTCATCGGTGATTTGAATCACGACGAGTACGACTTCATCAACCCCGTTCACTTGAACGCTTCCGCTTAGCGATCTACAAGGGTATGTAGATGCACTCTCCTTCCCCTCGTTGCTGGTTTCTCCATAGATAGATCCTGGTGATACGTAGGAAAATTTTGAATTTCTGCTACGTTCCCCAACAGGAAGTTACCATCATAGCCTTCAGAACAGGCCTACAGATGATGCTTGGTAGGGGGCTGTTTTCGTAACTTCAGGTTCAACCTACCCAGCCAACCCCACCCCGGCACCCAGAGTAGTACACCAGAATGCTCCCCATTTCTATCCCCACTGCAAAATAGACTTCTCCACGGCACCGCAGCCTTCGTGCTCCTCCCCTTTACATCGGCTCACTCGTACACCGCAGCGCATTTGCCTCATCGACGACCTCGTACGCCGCACTGGAGCTGGTCCACCGTCGTCGTCGTACACGGAGCCTCTTCCCCGGCATCGTCTTCCACGGTCTCGGATCTGCTTCCCGGAAGCGGACGCCAAGCGCAGAAGTACCACCATCGTGGACAATGAACTGACTTCCGTTGCCGACCATGACTCACAGAGGCCGCCGCGACCATCGTTCTCCTCCTTGATTGGTAATGTGTGTATTGAATCACTTAGCAGTACATGTGCAGTTCCAATTTTGTTCATACCTACCCTTCAATTTTCCTGGGTGCTATTGTTCCCGTAAAAGTAATTGGTTATAGCCTCCATTGTCCAACAGAATATCAGCTTGTAATTGTGCGTCGCTCCTGTATCGCGATGTGTTTGGGTAGGTTTTTCATCTGCAACCAGTAGTGTGGCAAATGATGGAAAGGTTTTTAGAACTAGCAAGATGCCCATGCGTTGCACGCATCAAGATGCATTTGTATGAGTAGTTTATCTTGTGGGAGAAAAGGATGAACGAGGGAAGGCCTTATTTGCAAATCTGGAGAGGGGTATGGGTATCTTTTTGCAAAATTCCCATTTGTTTCCTTCCTATCTGTCAGATATAAATCGGATGACCTATATTGCAAGAAAAAAAGTATAGAGAAAAAAAAGTAGACAGTAAAGGAAGTAGAGATAAATATTAAATATTAAATATAAAATAAATATAACCGTAGAGAAGAGAGTAGAGATAGCAGAAACATCGGGAAAGGATCACGCGCGCGCGGGAAAAAGCGGCCGGGCGTGCGCTAGTTTTGGCGCACGGTGTCCGGCGCGCTTTATAAATCCAACACCCTCCCACTGCTCTGTGCCTTGCCACCGCTCTGTGCCTCGCCACCGCTCTCTCCCCGCTCTTTTTCGCCTCGCCGCCACCGCGCCACCATGTCGTCGCGTCGCCGGGAAACTTGGGGATACCGCGGCGTCCGCGCGCGCCCCTCCGGCGGCTTCTCCGCCGAGATCCGGCTCCGTGGGATGCGCCTCGGCCTCGGCAATTTTGACACCGCCAACGAGGCCGCCCGCACGTACGTCGTGACGGCATGGCGCCTCCGGTGGCCTCATAGAACATTGAACTTCCCCAACGTGTCGACGCGGGAGCGGGCGCAGGAGCTCGCGCCTCTATCGCGGCTTAGCACCGACGAGGATCGTCACGACAACCGGAGGCGGGAGCACCATCTCGGCATCGCCGAGATGTACGAGGATGCCATGGCACTGTGGCGCCAACACTTCCCGCAGGACATCATCAACGAGCGCGAGTTCTACGCGCAAAGGAGGGCGAAGAGGGATAAGAGGAGGGCGGAGCGAGCCGCCTATCGCGAGGACAAGCGTAGGCGAAAAGCGGACGCTCAATTCAACATGAGGCTAGGAGCAGCGTCCCCCTGGGAATCCGACGATGATCGTTATCTTCACGCCTACAGTCAGACGTCGGAGAAGGACATCACCGAGGAGGAGTCGGACGACGAGGAGTAGTTGAATTATATTTTTTATCTATCTATGCTGAGAACTATCCTCTACTCTCTGGTATCTACTTATCAATCTCAGCACTATAAACGCTTTTTTAAAGCGCCGCGCGTTGCGATTCTGTTGGAGATGCTCTAACATGGCAGATGAGTGCTTTAATGTTGCCCACAAGATGCGCGAGTATTACTATTAGTATTTTTCTTGCCATGTTGAGATTTTAAAACCACGAGTGTGAACATGCAGAGGAGCAATGAAGACCAAACACGGGATATTCTGGACACCTTCAAGGAGCGTGGAAAGTTAAAGAGGAGTTGCACCGAACCTGTAAAACGAGCTTTGGTAAGTAACACCCTTTCAATTACTTTCGTTTAGCCTCGTGTTCTTCGATGTGTATATGTTGTAGTTTCTGTTTCTCTTAAGCGTGGTGTTCTTCGATGTGTAATAAGAAGAGTCTTAATCGTCGTAATGCTTTCGTTTTTAGCTTGATGTAGGAAGTGGGTGTTCTCACCTTGTAGTCTGTTTTTATATTTCTTTTCCTTTTGAATTCACTTCTCCGAGTTCTGTTTATCTGGCTTCTACTAAATGGATCTAGGTTTCTCTAAGTATTGATCTAAAAAAGAAGTAACTTCATGTCAGGATGCAGTTCCTGCGATGAGGGAAGTATGGTCAACCTCGAGATTATGTCTCCAAAATGAGGCTGGATTACACACAAGGTGCCAGTTCCCTAATGATGTTGGATTATACACAAGGTGCAAATTCCCAGATGATGCTGGATTACACACAAGCCAGGTGGAGTCGTCAACTGTTCGTGTACTCGTGGCATTAGTAAAGGCTGAAAGAAAGCTTGCAACAGCCCTTGAGAATGTAGCTGAGTTCCTGAAGAAGCGAAAAGAGAAATCAGATGCTCTCTTCACCCAAGCCAAAGAAGAGATGGAAGAAGCCAGAAATAAGCTAGCAGAGGCAGAGCAGGCTAGGCGTCTCCTGCTATCTAAAACTATTGTCAATACAAAATTTCCTTCATAATAGCTAGGTTCAAATGTTTATCCAGTCAGCATGCCTGTTGTGATGTCTGTGCATCTACTGATGTGGCACAAAATGTTTTTTTCGGGTCATGTAATAACAGCAATTACTTTCCAAACAATAACAGACGAAGCATTTGGACATGGTATAGTTCACGCGCAAACCCGACATTCCAAGTTCAACTTCCACATAAAACTCATGTTCACAGATATCTGCACATTCATACATAATGTCCACAACCATGATTCACTTCAAAGACAAAAAAAATGTGAGGAGAGTCATAAATAAAGAAAAACTCTACTAGTTCCTGCTACTAGTGCGAGCACAACAAGTCAAGACCATGCATAAATTAATTATATTTTAGTCATTTTTTCTGTTCTAAAATGCCTACCGGCTCGCGGAAGGACGTGTTGTCGGCACACGCATGGATTCAATGAAGGCAGGCGGGGCAGTCTTAAGCTGGTTGAAAGCGGCGAGGAGGCGTGCTCAGCCGGGCCTGCAGCGAGTACGACCCTCTTGGCCGGCGCGTCGGTTCAATGCCTGCGCTATGAGAGGTCGCGTCCGTGTCAAAGCAATCACTCCCTCCAGTCCTTTTTTGTTTGGGTATAACAAAATCTCGTTTTCCATTCACATTTTACAAGTAAAATTCGTGGACAAATTTTGACCCAAAGTACGATGGGGACTAGTAAACCAGAATGGAGGTAGTAGTTTTTTTAATCAACGAAGGGTTTCCCCTTCCGATTACTGAAAACTAGCATCTAAATCTAAACCATAGTATTAGCCCTAGAACTACCAGGTTCAACATCTCGCAACATAAACCCATACAACTGCTACGTCTTGATCTTGCGTTGGTTTTCCTCGAAGACGAGAGGGTGATGCAGCAATAGTAGCGTAAGTATTTCCCTCAGTTTTTGAGAACCAAGGTATCAATCCAGTAGGAGGCTCGTCAAAAGTCCCACGCACCTACACAAACAAACAAAGAACTCACAACCAACACAATAAAGGGGTTGTCAATCCCTTCACGGCCACTTGCGAAAGTGAGATCTAAAAAAAGGCCCAAAAAAAAGAAAAAAAAGAAATGAAAAAAAAGAAAATAAATAAAAGGGGCAATGTCACTATCTCCTTTTCCACACTTGTGCTTCAAAGTAGCACCATGATCTTCATGATAGAGAGTCTCATATTTGTCACTTTCATATACTAGTGGGAATTTTTCATTATAGAACTTGGCTTGTATATTCCAATGATGGGCTTCCTCAAAATGCCCTAGGTCTTCGTGAGCAAGCGAGTTGGATGCACACCCACTTAGTTTCTTTTGTTGAGCTTTCATATATTTATAGCTCTAGTGCATCCGTTGCATGGCAATCCCTACTCACTCATGTTGATATCTATTAATGGGCATCTCCATAGCCCGTTGATACGCCTAGTTGATGTGAGTCTATCTTCTCCTTTTTGTCTTCTCCACAACCACCATTCTATTCCACATATAGTGCTATGTCCATGGCTCACGCTCATGTATCGCGTGAAGGTTGAAAGAGTTTGATATTATTAAAGTATGAAACAATTGCTTGGCTTGTCATCGGGGTTGTGCATGATTAAATACTTTGTATGATGAAGATAGAGCAACAGCCAGACTATATGATTTTGTAGGGATAACTTTATTTGGCCATGTTATTTTGAGAAGACATGATTACTTTGATTAGTATGCTTGAAGTGTTACTATTTCTTTTATCAATATGAACTTTTATTTTGAATCATTTGGATCTGAACATTCATGCCACAATAAAGAAAAATACATTATAAATTATGCTAGGTAGCATTCCACATTAAAAATTCTCTTTCAATCCCTTCCCTTCTCTCTTTTTCTCTTATTTTATTTTTTTTCTTTTTTTCTTTTTTTTTCTTTGGCCTTTCTTTTTTTGGCCTTTCTCTTTTTTTTTGTAAAGTCCGAAGTCTCATCCCGACTTGTGGGGGAATCATAGTCTTCATCATCCTTCCCTCACTAGGACAATGCTCTAATAATGAAAATCATCACACTTTTATGGATTTACAACTCAAGAATTACAACTCAAATCTAGAACAAGGTATGACTCTATATGAATGCCTCCGGCGGTGTACCGGGATATGCAATGAATCAAGAGCGACATGTATGAAAATTATGAAGGTGGCCTTGCCACAAATACAATGTCAACTACATGATCATGCAAAGAGCAATATGACAAAAGTAATGTGTGTCATATGAACGGAACGGTGGAAAGTTGCATGGCAATATATCTCGGAATGGCTACGGAAATGCCATAATAGGTAGGTATGGTGCCTGTTTTGAGGAAGGTATATGGTGGGTGTATGGTACCGGCGAAAGTTGCGCGGCACAAGAGAGGCTAGCAATGGTGGAAGGGTGAGGGTGCGTATAATCCATGGACTCAACATTAGTCAAAAGAACTCATGCACTTATTGCAAAAATATAGAAGTCATCAAAAACAAAAGCACTACGCGCATGCTCCTAGGGGGATATATTGGTAGGAAAAGACCATCGCTCGTCCCCGACCGCCACTCATAAGGAAGACAATCAATAAATAAAATTGTGCTCCAACTTCATCACAAAGCGGTTCACCATATGTGCATGCTACGGGAATCACAACCCTTAACACAAGTATTTTTCATAATCACCTCAACTAGCATGACTCTAATATCACTATCTCCATATCTCAAAAAAATTATCAAGCATCAAATTGATCATAGCATCCAATTCACTTTCTATGATAGTTTTTATTATACCCAACTTGGATGCTCATCATTCTAGGACCAATTTTAAAACCATAGCAAATACCATGCTGTTCTAAAAGACTCTCAAAATAATATAAGTGAAGCATGAGAGACTAATAATTTCTTCAAAATTAAGACACCACCATGCTCTAAAAGATATAAGTGAAGCACTAGAGCAAAAACTATCAAGCTCAAAAGATATAAGTGAAGCACATAGAGTATTCTAGCAAATTCTAATCAAGTAGGCTTCTCCCAAAAGGTGTGTACAGCAAGGATGATTGTGGTAAACTAAAAAGCAAAGACTAATATAATACACGACGCTCCAAGCAAAACACATATCATGTGGCGAATAAAAATATAGCTCCAAGTAAAGTAACCAATGAACGAAGACGAAAGAGGGGATGCCTTCCCGGGGCATCCCCAAGCTTAGGCTTTTGGCTATTCTTGAATATCTTGGGGTGCCATGGGCATCCCCAAGCTTAGGCTCTTGCCACCCTTTATTCCATAGTCCATAAAAGCTTTACCCAAAACTTGAAAACTTCACAACACAAAACTCAACAGGAAATCTTATAAGCTCCGTTAGTGAAAGAAAACAAAACCACCACATAAGGTACTGTAATGAACCCATTATTTATTTATTTTTGTGTTAAACCTACTGTATTCCAAATTCTCTATGGTTTATAAACTATTTTACTAGCCATAGATGCATCAAAATAAGCAAACAACACACGAAAAACAGAATCTGTCAAAAACAGAACAGTCTGTAGCAATCTGTAACTAATGCAAACTTGTGGAACTCTAAAATTCCTACCAAAATAGGAAGTCCTGGACAATTTGTTTATTTATCAGCATCAAAAAGAATAAACGCAAACGCACGTTCCTGTGATTTAACAAAACTAAATTCGTGCATGCAAAGTTTCTGTTTTCCAGCAGAATCAAATCAACTATCATCATAGGTTATCCTATAGGTTCTACTTGGCACAAACACTAATTAAAAGATAAAAACACATCTAAACAGAAGGTAGATGCAAGATTTATTACTAAACATGAGCAAAAACAAAAAACATAAAGAAAATTGGGTTGCCTCCCAACTAGCGCTATCGTTTAACGCCCCTAGCTAGGCATAAAAGCGAAGATAGATCTAACGGGTGCCATCTTTGGCACTAAATTCATAAGTAGCCCGCATGATAGATTCATAAGGTAATTTGAATTTATTTCTTGGAAAGTGCTCCATGCCTTTCTTTACTGGAAATTGGAATCTAATATTCCCTTCCTTCATATCAATAATCGCGCCAATCATTCTAAGGAAAGGTCTACCAAGAATAATAGGGCAAGAAAGATTGCAATCTATATCAAGAACGATAAAATCCACGGGTACCAAATTTCTATTTGCAACAATAAGAACATCATTGATCCTTCCCATTGGCTTTTTAATGGTGGAATCCGCAAGGTGCAAATTTAACAAGCAATCATCAAGATCATGGAAACCTAGAATATCACATAAAGTTTTCGGAATCGTGGAGACACTAGCACCCAAATCACACAAAGCAAAACACTCATGATCTTTAATTATAATCTTTATAGTAGGTTCCCACTCATCATTAAGTTTTCTAGGTACAGAAACTTCCAAATTAAGTTTTTCATCATAAGATTGCATCAAGGCATCAACGATATGTTTGGTAAAAGCTTTATTTTGACTATAAGCATGAGGAGAATTAACAACGGATTGCAACAAGGAAATATAACTTTTAAAGAACAATTATCATAATCAAATTCCTTGGAATCCGAGATAGTGGGTTCAATGCTATTTAAAGTTGTGACCTCTCCAATCCCACTTTTACCAAATTTAGCATCAAGATCTAAAGACTCTGAATTCTTGGGATGCCTTCTAGCCAAAGTTGATTCATTATCAGTCCCATAATCATCAAAATTCATATTGCAAAACATAGATCTAATAGGAGATGCATCAATAACTTTAAGATCCTCATCATTATTTTCATGGAAACTAGAAGAACACGCTTTTATAAAGCTATCTTTTTTAGCAAGCAATCTAGCGGTTCTTTCCTTATACTCGTCAATGGAAATTCTCATTACTTTGAGAGACTCATTGATATCATGCTTAGGAGGAGACGATCTAAGTTTAAGAGAATAAATATCAAGCGAAAGTCTATCAACGTTCCTAGCCAAAGCATCAACTTTGAGCAATTTTTCTTCAAGCAAAGCATTAAAATTCTTTTGAGAAATCATAAATTCTTTCACACTATTCTCAAAATCAGAGGACATCTTATTAAAATTACCATAAGAATTATTGTAGGAATTTCCATAATTATTAGAGGAATTACTAGGGAACGGTCTAGCATTAAAGTTTCCTCTATAAGCATTGTTTCCAAAACTATTCCTACCAACAAAATTCACATCCATAGATTCATTATTATTCTCAATCAAAGAAGACAAAGGCATCTCATTGGGATCAAGAGGAGTATTTTTAGTAGCAAACAATTTCGTAAGTTCATCCATCTTTCCACTCAAAACATTGATTTCTTCTATAGCATGCACTTTTTTTACTAGAAGATCTTTCGGTGTGCCATTGAGAATAATTCGCCATAATATTATCAAGAAGTTTTGTAGCATCTCCTAACGTGATTTCCATAAACGCGCCAACCGCAGCCGAATCTAAGAGATTTCTAGAAGCAAAGTTCAAACCGGCATAAATTTTTTGTATGATCATCCATAAATTCAAACCATGAGTAGGGCAATTGCGAAACATCAATTTCATTCTTTCCCAAGATTGGGCAACATGCTCATGATCAAGTTGTTTAAAATTCATAATATTGTTCCTAAGAGTGATGATCTTAGCGGGAGGAACATACTTAGAGATAAAAGCATCTTTGCACTTGTTCCAAGAATCAATACTATTTTTAGGCAAAGACGAAAACCAAACTTTAGCACGACCTCTAAGTGAAAACGGAAATAACTTCAATTTGACAATATTGTTATTCATATCTTTCTTCTTTTGCATATCACACAAATCAACAAAATTGTTTAGATGAGTAGCGGCATCTTCACTAGGAAGGCTGGCAAATTGATCTTTCATAACAAGATTCAGCAAAGCAGTATTGATTTCACAAGACTCAACATCATTCAGAGGAGCAATCAGAGTACTAAGGAAATCATTATTATTGGTATTCGAGAGATCACACAATTTGGTATTATCTTGTGCCATGGTAACAAGTAATCCAACACACAAGCAAACAGAAAAAGGCAAGCGAAAAAGAGAGGAGGAGATTGGGAAAGAGAGGGCAAATAAAACGGCAAGGGTGAAGTGGGGGAGAGGAAAACGAGAGGCAAATGGCAAATAATGTAAATGCGAGGGAGATGGGTTTGTGATGGGTACTTTGTATGTCTTGACTTGAGGGAAGACCTCCCCGGCAACGGCGCCAGAAATCCTTCTTGCTACATCTTGAGCTTGCGTTGGTTTTCCTCGAAGAGGAGAGGGTGATGCAGCAATAGTAGCGTAAGTATTTCCCTCAGTTTTTGAGAACCAAGGTATCAATCCAGTAGGAGGCTCCTCAAAAGTCCCACGCACCTACACAAACAAACAAAGAACTTGCAACCAACACAATAAAGGGGTTGTCAATCCCTTCATGGCCACTTGCGAAAGTGAGATCTAATAAAGATAGTAAGATAAGATAAATATATTTTTGGTATTTTATAATATAGATGCAAAAAGTAAATATGCAAATAAAAATAGATTGGAAGAAAATATGATAAGAGATAGACCCGGGGGCCATAGGTTTCACTAGTGGCTTCTCTCAAGATAGCATGAGTATTACGGTGGGTCAACAAATTACTATCGAGCAATTAATAGAAAAGCGAATAATTATGAGATTATCTAGGCATGATCATGTATATAGGCATCACGTCCATAACAAGTAGACCGACTCCTGCCTGCATCTACTACTATTACTCCACACATCGACCGACTCCTGCCTGCATCTAGAGTATTAAGTTCATAAGAACAGAGTAACGCAATAAGCAAGATGACATGATGTAGAGGGATAAACTCAAGCAATATGATATAAACCCCATCTTGTTATCCTCTTTGGCAACAATACAATACGTGCCTTGCAACCCTTTCTGTCACTGGGTAAGGACACCGCAAGATTGAACCCAAAGCTAAGCACTTCTCCCATGGCAAGAAAGATCAATCTAGTAGGCCAAACCAAACTGATAATTCGAAGAGACTTGCAAAGATAACTCAATCATACATAAAAGAATTTAGAGAAGATTCAAATATTATTCATAGATAAACTTGATCATAAACCCACAATTCATCGGATCTCGACAAACACACCGCAAAAAGAGTTTACATCGAATAGATCTCCACAAGAGAGGGGGAGAACGTTGTATTGAGATCCAAAAAGAGAGAAGAAGCCATCTAGCTAATAACTATGGACCCGTAGGTCTGTGGTAAACTACTCACAACTCATCGGAGGGGAAAGGATGTTGATGTAGAAGCCCTCCGTGGTCGATTCCCCCTCCGACAGAGTGCCGGCGAAGGCTCCAAGATGAGATCTCGCGGATACAGAAGGTTACGGTGGTGGAAATTGTGTTTTGTCCTGCTCCTGGCTGTTTTCGGGGTGCGTAGGTATATATAGGAGGAAGAAGTACGTCGGTGGCCGCCCGAGGGGCCCACGAGACAGGGGGCGTGCCCTATAGGGGGGCGCACCCTCCTATCTCGTGGGAGCCTCGGCTGCCTCTTGACTTGCACTCCAAGTCCTCTGGATCACGTTCGTTCCAAAAATCACGCTCCCGAAGGTTTCATTCCGTTTGGACTCCGTTTGATATTCCTTTTCTTCGAAATACTGAAATAGGCAAAAAAACAATATGGGTTGGGCCTCCGGTTAGTAGGTTAGTCCCAAAAATGATATAAAGATGTAAAATAAAGCCCATAAACATCCAAAAGGGGTAATATAATAGCATGGAACAATCAAAAATTATAGATACGTTGGAGACGTATCAACAACCATACGCCAAGGAGGTACGTAGTACTATGAATTCCATTTTGGCTCCATACCAATCGTTCTAAAAACTACTTACTACTTATAACATGCCATTGAAAATTGGAACTCTTAACCCCGCTAAAAACGATATTTTAAATGTGCCTACTCGATCTGTGGCATCTGGCGAGCCACGACGCTCCAAGTCGTTCACCTGTGGTCCCGACCATCAACTCCTATGGATCAAATTATCATGCGAGCTGACTATTCCTACAAAGGTGCTCCACCACGTACCCGGTACCCGCGAATGCATCAATCGTTCACCTAGGTTTTTAGGGTTTATTTGTTAATGTCGCCTTTACGTAACACTCATGTGTGCGAGACAGCGAGAGGCCGACTGCGTGCGTGCGCCTCTTCTCTTCGTATATGTACTCCACTGTTTGTCTGGTGTCCGAAAAATATAATAACTGCTAGCAATATGCCAATGCGTTGCCACACGATCAAAGTAGATTAATACATATTCACCGATTTGATAGGAAAAAAAGTCTAGTTTTAAAATACGTATATCACTAAAAATATGTTATGTTTCACTCAAAATATATTCCTTTGGCGGTTTTGATGAGATAAGGGAGGAATGTTGTTGGTTTCAAGATTCGAGAAGTGGTATATGTCTAATTTCTACTCTTACTAGCAAGATGCCCGTGCGTTGCATGGAACATCAAGATCTTGTGGGAGAAAAGGATGAACGAGGGAAGGCCTTATCAGCAAATGTGTTGAAGAGTGCGGGTAAATTGCCATATTTTCCTTCCTATCCGTCAGATATAAACCGGACGACCTATGTTGCAGGATGGCAGGCCCACCATCATTACCAACTGTATTTTTATCCCTACCCTTATAAAAAGCATTGTCGGTGATGATCGTGTGCCTGCCATCCTGCAATATAGGCCGTCCGATCTATATCTGACGGATAGGAAGGAAACTATGGCAATTTTGCAAAAAGATACCCACACCCCTCTCCACATTTGCAAATAAGGCCTTCCCTCATTCATCCTTTTCCCCCACAAGTTAAACTACTCATACAAATGCATCTTGATGTTCTATGCAACGCATGGGCATCTTGCTAGTTGTTGCAAAAAGCCCATGTGTGTGTGTGAGAGAGGGAGAGTGGAGGAGGACGGAGTGCATGTGTGACAAAGACACAAGTAGTGTGTGTGTGATAGGTATCATCTTAAAATGAGGCGATAGTGTGTGTGTGCACGATCGAGAGGGCGTGTCTCAAGAAGGGAAGAAAAAGCTACATAGATACAAGGAGCGGGAGAGAGACATGTATGCGATGGTGGAAGCACAAGTGTGCAGGTGTATAAACCTATCTAGAGGTTAGCTAGTCGATAAATGTTTGTGAGAGAAATACGAGTTGGGGTGCGAAAGCGAGAGTTTTGTGTGTGAAAGAGAGAGACGGTAGTCAGGAAGGGGAGTGGAAGCAGGAGTTGTGTGTGTGTGTGTGTCTGTGAGAGAGAGAGGAGACGGTAGTCGGGGTTGTCTGATTGGTAAACAAATGAATAATGTCAGTTTGGGATGGAGACGAAAAGGAGACCACAACAAATGTTGTGTCTACAGGAGAGAGAGAGAGAGAGAGAGAGAGTAATTTTAGTGGTATGAGTCATATGTAGAGACATATAGGGTGTGTGAGAGAATCTCATAGAGAGAAAGACAAAGTGAAAGACGAGTGGAGATTGTGTGTGTGGCGGTGAAAGAGAAAGCTTAGGTACCGAGTGATACCAGAGAACAGTAGAGACATGAGAGATAATGAAAACCATGTAATGTATAATGATAGGGAGAGTGTGACATTTCTCAAGGGAGACGTCGGGAGACCATGTTTGCGAGGATAGGAGAAACATGAAGTGAGCGTGCGGGGGAGCTGGAGAAAAGAGAGTGATAGCTACCTGAAGGAGCATGCATGCGAGAGAGATGGGCGTGAAAGGAGTGAACAAAAAAGGGATTCAAATATTTGAATTCGAGATGATGATACATGTAATCCATACTCGAACCAAAATTGATCTATCAAACATGCATACTCATATGAATTCACGCACATCTATGTTATTTAATATGTAGATATTACTGATCCATACATTTTAGTAGAACATAATTTGGTTAATTTTTTTTGAATTCAACCTTAAGATTTCAAGATCGTTGTATTTGTAAATCATATTATACATATAAAGGAGCAGAATTCTTTGTTGTGCTTTTGAAAGTATATATATAAATAAAATGATCTATATAGAATGTAATTCCAATTGAAAATGGATCCCGCCCGAAAAAAATAGAATACAAACAGGATTCGAATTGAGTTGGCACGGTAAACGTGCACTTTGCAAAATTTGAACGAAGCGGGAAAGTCGCAGTAACTGCCCAAAACCAAAATCCGCGAGATCGAAATCACTACTGCCTATCCCTGCCACACAAAGCCTATCTGCTGGATTTCTATAGGTTTCAATAGGGGTAGGTTTGTAATTTCACCCAAACATGACGTAACCGCCTCTCAACCGGATTCATACACGGTGGGCGCCAAAACACAGTGTGCCCTCCGCCGAAATTGACTCCTTCCCCGATTCATATTCATACATGGTGGGCGCCAAAAACAAACTCTCATCGGCAAATATTCGGTGTATGCGAGATTACCGTCCTATCCCCAACCGACTAATGTTGCTGTGATGTAGTAGAAATTTGAAACGGGGGCTAGGTTTGTAAATTTCCTCGCATTTGAGACAAGCGCGCCCTGAATACATGGTTCCCCCCTTCCTCTCTACCTCCCTTTTCCCCATTTATACTCTGTGGGCGCCAAAACACCCTCTCCACCCCACCCTCCTCCGTCCGCCACCCCATCCACCGCCGTCCTCCTCCACCATGCCGGAGTTGATACCCCGACACAGCCGTCCATTACAAGAGATCGACCTCTCTCATCCACGCCTTCGGACCAGGATCCTTGCATCCCGTCCTCTCGCTTCATCCCCGCCGTCGTCCACCTTGTCGGCGCCGCTCCTACAACCGTCTCGTCCGCTGCGCCCCGCCGCCACCGTCTACCCTCCTAGATCTGCTTCCACGCCGCCGACAGCCATCGCTATGGCAGCACCGTCAAATTCTTAGCAGATGCGTACACGGCGCCGCACCAGAGGCGGTACTCTTTCGTATCTGCTCAACTTATTTATCGCAGCAAGAAAATAGATCGCCACTGCTTTACTCTGATTTCTTGTCTTGGTTGCGAAGTTGCCTTTATCCGGTTTGCACCTTCAGATCCGCTATGGCACGCTCAACACTATACTCCCAATGCTTATGGTTTTCCCCTTTTATATTCCACACTAGTTAAATCACAGTAGACTAAATTTCAAAATTAGGCCAGTCAATTTTTCAGAGCTTGCCGGAGTTCACCGGTGCGATCAAAGGCACTCGGGTGGTTGTGGGGCCTCGCCGAACGAAGAAAACTCGACGCGGGTGGGGGTTGGGGCGCGGGTGGGGGTGGGGGTGGCGGAGGAATGCAGGCGGTGGGGGCCGGTGGTCCGGCCGGCGGCCCGTGCGGTGTTCTGTATGGGAAGAATCAGAGACGAGGAAGAAGAAGGGTTAGGAGACGTAGGATCTTCATCCAACTGCCTGAAATGGTCGAGAGACAGCTGGGAGTTGCATTCTTAATGCGCTCTGGTTCATCATGTGTGGGCACTGTGCAACCAACATTTTATTATCCAAAATATGCTTGCTCTTCTTTACCATGTTCCTCTTCCGTTCTTCTTTAATATGTACTCTCTCCGTTCCTACATACAAGTCTTTGTATAGATTCCACCATGGACTACATATGGAGCAAAATGAGTGAATCTACACTCTAAAATGTATCTGGATACATCTGTATGTGATCTATAGTGGAAATCTCTACCAAGACTTATATTTTGGAACGGAGGGAGTATGCTAGTAGTATAGTATGTTCCTTGTACTGAAGATGAGCAGGGACATTTGCAGTGTAGAGGTCTATACGGTCGGTTGTGATGGACACTTTGAACCTCTTTGATTCGTAGGATCTTGTAAACATAGGAATAGGATTTGTAGTGTTCTGCCCACTTGAATCCTATAAGAATAGCAAGGAAATGCGCGGAGCTGTGTCGCCTTTGAGAGTTACACTGATATTAACAGTACCGCACCTTCACTTGAAGAGAGCTGGTATCCGAAGCCTTTCTAGTCGTACTGGCAATACTAGCACATATATTCCAGCAAGTTCCACTTTGCTGATTTTACTCTGATGCTTAAGGTTTTCCCGTTATATCTACACTATGATCTGTGTAGCTGCTTTGTGTCGCACTAGCAGCAGTCCACTCTTGAAGCTAAACACTGCAATGACTTACAAAATTGGCACCAAGGCATTGAGTGCCATTCTGGATGCAATGAAACTCATACGCTCCCCACCTGTTGACTCTTGTTCAGAATATGATCCTAATGACTATTCTAACCTCGAGGAGTCAAAGGCAGATGGCCTGTCCTGTTCACCCATCAAGGTGCCTGTTCTAATTTGGCAATGTTTTATTGATTGCGGGTATCTTGCATATGTTGTCTTGCATTTCTTCTACTTTGTTGCACCGCCATCTGCTTAGTTTACTCAGCATATATGTCGAGATGCCATGCCCATCCATTATCAATACATATTCCATCTGTCATCATACCATGTTTTTCCACTCAAATGTTGTTCGTGTGCATTAGACATCAAAATTGAAGAGGGTGATTGCTGAACATGAAGGAGCACCAGCAAAGTCCTTGAAAAACGTGGTGGTGCCGGAGAAATCAGACATCACCCCACTTATATTGGTTGTACAACCAGTGACACAAAACGTAGGACCGACTCCAGCAGACTGTACCCATACTTCACTGGCCACACCACTAGCCCCACCACACAGGACCTGCACTCCAGCAAAAGGTATACCGATTTCATTTGCCATAGCACTAGCTGTACCACAGAAAAATCCCACTCCAGCAAAAAGTACAACAAGTCCACCGGCCGAAGACCTATCCCAACTGCAGAGATGGCCAATTCCTGCAGATTGGAACCCCATTCCATTTATTCCCAGTTTAAAAGGCAATGCTTTCAATGTTGTTAGGGACTACGTGCATATATTCCCATCATGGGAAGATTATTGTGAAGACAAACACCATTTTCACATCTTCCTGTCCAACTTACGTGTAAGTGCTATTATTCACGGTTATTATTTTCTTGTTTTCTGCTGATTGAACACATCAATGATTTACATTACATTGTTGTAACTAGGCGAGGGTCAATCTGGATAGTCATGACGAGCAAAGCTTGCTTGTGCTTTTCAAGGAAGCATTGCAGCAGTATCAGTGTTACCTGAGGAAATCACACTTTGATGGCAAGTCTATAAACGAATTTCCGATGAAGTCTCCTGTGCTAAATTTAGAAGACATTGAATGGAAAAACCTTGTTATGCACTGGTCTCATTGCCAGGATGAGGTACTGTCTATGAAATCACATGACAATTTGAACTTCTACTTTTCTGCATGTGCCTTACGGATCTTTTTTGCAGGAAATCTGCTCGAAGAAGAATTCCGGTTTGAAAAGAACGATGGGATATCGCAAATATGCTTCCCGCTGCTTTGCTCTTGTTAGTACTTGTTGTCCTGTATCACTGTACTTGCATACATACCTGGTTCATTATGTGACAGCAGTATGCATGATAGCTTGCTTATCAATTGTTCGCTCCAAATTATCTGATCTGTATGAATGGTTACATTAGTTTAGAATATATCCAATGCCAATGTTTTTTTAGCTCTGCATTGTTCTTGTAAGTACATGATGTCCTTTATCAGTGTACTTATAATGATAGGTAGTTGTTCATGTACCATCACTCTGCAGCTTATTTTCCTTTACCCTCCATTTTCTACACATCAGATCTATATTTACTCTTACCATAAGGTTGGTACCGAAGAAGTTTAGCTGTGCATTTCTCTTGGCTGTACCTTTTGCCTGTATCGCTGCACTTACATTTATAGCTACTTGGTTATGTAGCATCACTCTTCATCTTATTTTAAATATTCTCCATTTTTTCGTATATTATCACATCTATATTTACTCTTAACAAAATGTAGAATACAGGCAATGCTTATGAAGAAGATTCTGTGGTAAACTTCTTGAATTGCCCCCCCATCAGCATGGACAAGGCCTTTATAGAGCCTGTCTTCACCAATAATGTAAGTTTGTCCATCTCAAGCCTTCAAACTTTGTTGTATATATTTGGTTAGCCATGACTGCAATAGCTGATTATTTTTGGTGTTTGCATCAAATTGCATGTTTAAAATTTATTATGTAGTTCATAAACAAAAGTTTGTCCTTTCTCAATTTAAGTTTTCAGTTGTACAACCAAGTTCTTTCTTCATACCATGTAAATTAAACTATACAGAGCAAGTGATCTTCTTTTGCACT
The DNA here is from genome assembly GCF_002162155.2 of Triticum dicoccoides. Classification (NCBI taxonomy): domain Eukaryota; kingdom Viridiplantae; phylum Streptophyta; class Magnoliopsida; order Poales; family Poaceae; genus Triticum; species Triticum dicoccoides. The sequence goes on from NC_041389.1 coordinate 2,682,853, forward strand.
GCATGTATGCTTCTTTTCTTCATCCGTAATCCAGTGGTGTGGTGAACCTACCCACTACAGCACAATGTCATATTCTGCAATGTCTTAACTATGAACAATGTCATATCATTCTACTACTCCCTCCGTCCGAAAATACTTGTCATTGAAATGGATGTATCTAGATGTATTTTAGTTCTAGACACATCCATTTTGATGACAAGTAATTCCGGACGGAGGGAGTATTATTTAAACCATCTCTTTATTTGCCAATCTGAAATGGATTACAGCACACTAACCATTGATACTTATGAGTTCTTGATCTGTAATCCAGTGGTGTCGTGAAGCTGCCAACTCCTTCACAATGTCATTTCCTGCCATGTCTTGACCTGAACAGTACCATATTGTGTTAATGCAATTTTAAACTGTGTCACTTTATTCGTCAGTAAGAAATGTGATGAATTGTCAGCACTAATACTTTTATGTGCAAAACCTGTCATCTATCTGCTTGTTTATCTTTTAGAGTGAGGAAGATATAAGTGTTGAACAAGCACAGTCTCATCATCTTGCTCAACTGCTTGTGCTGCAGCTCCCCAGCAGGGCTAACCTTTCTTGAACTCTATTGAAGTGCTGTCGGTTTTGTATATTATTTTGTCGGCGTGTTTATTTGCACTGGTGGCGATCTTTCATGCCCAGTGTATGTAATCTGCTGTCTGATTGTGCTTTATTATCATAGTGGCGAACTTTGATGCCTAGTGGATGTAATATGCTGTAATTTCTTTATTGTATAGTCTAGGTTTTTTCTTATTCATGATGCTGCAGTTATTTTACTGTATATATATCATGTCTTCGCAGTAAACCAGCCAAACCGTAAAATTACGGTACATAATCGGGCCGTCATGCAATCACGATGTAGGTTGGGTCTGAAACATGCCGAACAGCTAACGGGCCGGCAGCAGCACAAAATGAACCCCGGCCCATGATTGTGCGAATCAAATCACGGGCTTTTAACAGGCCAAAATTGTCTCAGTCCTTGTTTGGCCCAATCAGATATCGGCTGCGAGCAGGCCGGATGCAAACCGGGCCGTAGTTAGGCCCAACTATATGACGGGCATTTAACAGGCCGAAATTAATATAGGGCCGAAATGTTAAACGGGCCCTTAAGAGGCTAAAACTAATATCAGGCTGAATTACTAAGTGGGCCTTTAGCAAGTGGGCCCAAAAGCATAGTGTCCAGTTGACGGGCCGAATCTGATGAGCCCAAAGCCTCTTAAAGGGCCGGACCTGATCTGGGCCGTAATTTGGCCCAGAACGTGGTAGGATTTTAACGGGCCGGATCTCATATGGGCCACTATTAGGCCCGGAACGTGGCAGGCCATTAATGGACCGGATCAAATATGGGCCGACATTTGGCCCAAAACATGGCAGCCAGTTAATGGGCCGGCCTACTAGGGTCCTCAAAATCTTGTGGGCCTACAGCTGGGCCGGCCCATTAATGTCGGCGAAATCTCATGGGCCTTTAGCCGGGCCGGCCCATTATGATCCGCGAGAATCTTGTGGGCCTTTACTTGGGCCGGCCCATTATGGCACACAAAAATCTTGTGGGCCTTTACCTGGGCCGTCCCATTATGGCCCGCAAAATCTTGTGGGCCTTTAGCTGGGCCAGCCCATTATGGTCTGCAAAATCTCGTGGGCCTTTAGCTGGGCCGACCCATTATGGTCCGCAAAATCTTGTGGGCCTTTAGTAGGGCCGGCCCATTTAAACTTTATGGGTCGGTCCCACGTGTCAACATATCATAGGCGCGTCTCGCCCATTGGATGAGTGACACATGTGCTAGTCCGGGCCTGACACGTGTCTCCTCCAGCCAATAATGATTTTACACGTGGAAAATCCCCATTGGTCGGGGCTGTTAATGGGTTATCGGATCCAAAACCCGACCCGATAGCTTAACGGTGTTCCATTACGGTGGATGCCACGTGTCGGTCACCCTTGACGAAAGCACTTCTGTGACGCGCGATTTATCATCATGGAAGTGGACACTTCCGTGATGATAATTTTGGTAATGTCATGGAACACTTCTACGACAGCACAGGTATGACTATCTTGATTCTGTCATAAATTCGTCATGGATGTACATGCATGCAAAAAACGCGACCTACTGTGACAAACACGTATCATCACGGAAGTGTATTTTTTGTAGTGGGTACACTTTCCGAGGAAACAATCTCAAGTTCATAGCATCAATTCTATTGGAAAAGTTCCGACTATTATTATTGGGGTTTTTGAATTTCCTCTTCCTACTGTCAAGAAAAAGTATGATATTCTTATTATTGGGGACGTTCATATCCCCGTTGAGGTAACTTAGTGTTATTCGAAATTTCTCCGGTTCCGTGTTATTCGGAATGAGTTTGTTAGCAAGACTTGATCAACCTTGTTAACGGATTCATTTTGATGATCATGAGATGGATGAAACTAGAAGGCACAACCTTGAGTACCCTCTTTTTACTTTCTATTATTTAGAATAAATAAAGCAAAAATAGTATTATCCGTCTGTTTTCTGAATTATCCGTGTAAAAAAAATATCCCGAAAATAAAAGTGCTCCAAATGCCCTGCAAATTTAGTATGATTTTTATGGATTATTTGAGGATTTTAGGCACTGAAATCATTGCAGGAGGGGCAAGCACCAGGCCACGAGAGTGGAGGGCGTGCCCACACCCCCCTAGACGCGCCCCCCTGTCTCGTGGGCCCCTGGTGGCCCCCCTCCACTTATGCCAGCACCCACACACTCCATATTCTTCCCAAAAAAAATCCCCATCCAGCTCAAGCACGAGTTCTAGCTCATTTTGCTGCGATTTTCGATATCCTTGCTCAAAGCTCCATTCACAAAACTGCTTCTGGAGATTGTTGCTTGGTATGTGACTCCTCCATTGGTCCAATTAGTTTTTGTTCTAGTGCTTTATTCGTTGCAAATTTTTGCTGCATAGGTGACCATGTTCTTGAGCTTGCATGTTAAATTTAAGAGGTCCCAAGTAATTCTAATGCATGATATAGGCTCTAGGCACTTGTAGGAGTAGTTGCTAACAATCTTGTTTAGTTTTATTCACTTTTATTTTGAAGTTACTAAAATTTCAGAAAATTTCAGAAAATGTTAAGGAGATTTTTATAACGCCCCGGATCCGATGCGCCAGGTGTCTGCCTGTTATTCGTCGTCATTGCCATGTCATTTGCTTGCGTGTTGCATTTTATCATGTCATCATGTGCATTGCATTGCATACGTGTTCGTCTCATGCATCCGAGCATTTTCCCCGTTGTCCGTTTTGCAATCCGGCACTCCTATGCCCTCCGGCGTCCCCCTCTTCTCTCTTTTCGTGAGTGGGTATTAAACGTTCTCGGAATGGCCCGAGGCTTGCCAAGCGGCCTTGGTATAGCACCAGTAGACCGCCTGTCAAGTTTCGTGCCATTTGGAGGTCGTTTGATACTCCAACGGTTAACCGGGTAACCGTAAAGCCTCTCTCTCTTTGCATCCCAACACCCCTTCCAAAGTGGCCTAAAACCCATCTAACTCCCCTCCATGCTCCCGGTCGTTCAATCATGATCGCGTGGCCGAAAACCGCTCCTCATTTGGACTCTCCTAGCTCCCAGAAACTATATATATGCCTTCCCCCATCCAAATCTCCAAACCCTAGATCAAATCGCCCCCGCCGCCACCGGACATGTCCGCCCGCCACCGGACACGTCCGCCGCCGCCGCCCGACGAATCCCAGAGCGCCACCTGTCCCAGCCGCCGCGCCCCGCCGCCAGGCCCGTCGGGGCCTGAGGCCGGCCCGCCCCGGGCCCGATCTGGGCCGCGCCCTCCGCCGCGCCCCTGCGCGCATCGCCGCCGCCTCGTCGCCGCAACCCCGCCGCCGGCCGCTGTGCCCG
>NC_041389.1:2687164-2700911 GCF_002162155.2 Triticum dicoccoides
GGCTCTGCCCGCCCCGTGCCGGCCGCCTCCTCGCCCGGCCCGGCCTCCCGCGCCACCCCGCGCCCGGCCTCGCCCCGAGCTCCGGCGAGGTCGCCTCCGCCTCCACCGCGCCGCCCCTGCCGGGATCCGGCCGGATCCGGTCCGATCCGGCCCGGAGAACCTCGTCCCCGACCACTCCGGCCACCACCACGTCCATCTCCGGCGGGAACTCCGGCATCCTCGAAGTCCGTGCGGATCTGGATCCATATGAGGTTGACCCCCGAAATCGTCTAGTTCCTAAAAATTGTCATCATCATGCCATATTCATCGCATTGTATCTCTGCATCCGTAGCACCGTTTTGTGCGTGTAATATGTCAAATTGTTCGCCTCAACGAGTACATCATTTCATTCCATTGCATCATATTCATTTGAGGTCATCTTAGTGCCTGAAACATTGTTGTAAGAGTGCTTCATAATGTTTTCTGCTGTCTGTTAACAGAACGAGCTCTTTTGTCATTTTTGCCATGATTGATGTGTGCATCCTATGAGGTTGATGTCTACATGTGTTTTGAACTATGCCATGTCTTCTTTATAGAGGTGCTTACCATGTATTTTTGTGATCAATGTGGTGACTAGCACAAGCATGCAAACTAGGCATCGTGATGTTGCTGATTTTAGTCCCTGTTCTGCTGTTATTTTGATGCCATGTAAACTTGATGCTACAGAGAGATCCATGCATATTTTGAGATACTTCAGTATGGGTGTTTTAAACATGTGGTTATTGTCTATACATTTATGCCCTTGGTTGAAATTATGGAGTAGTCTGGCATGTCATTTTCATGCTCTACTTTTGCTTCAAAATGTTTTCCTGGCAGATTGTTTACTTGTTATTCAATTTAGCCAAGGATGCTATAGTTGATCCTTGCATGCTATGGACTTGTTCTTGACTTGGTTTGTTTCACAAACATATCTTCTTGATGATGATATGCTTATCTTGTCATGCAATGACTTGTGGTGAGTGAATCGAGCTTGTTAAGTAGGGTACATGATGTTGCTGTTTTGCTAGGCTGAATCTGTTATTTCGTAATGCTATATAAACATGCTTCTACTAATCATTCTATTCATAATCTGGATATGATCACTAAATATGTTTTGATCTAAATGTCATGATCTATCCATTAATGCCCCTGGTAGCATTTATAGCTTGCTGTATATTGTTGTAAACTTGCTCCAAAGTTGCTTCATAATGTTGCTGTCAGCCTATTAACATTAAGTTCAGTTGTTTCCATGTGTTTTCCTAGTGATCCATGTACCCTATGACCTTGCTATTGCCATGCTTAGCTTCACAAATATGTCTTCTTACTGTTGGTTTCCTTGCTATGCCATGTTTTGCTCTGTAGTGAGTTGCACAAGCTCATCTACATGCCTTCATAATTCTGTTCCTGCCATGTTTGAATCTGTATAATAACTTGCCATGTTTACGTGGGTGCCATCATATTTTCTGATCCTTTTTGGCTTATGGTCAGTAAGGGTGCATTTAGTAGTTTCATGCCATGCCTTTGTTTTCCATGATAAGTTCTTGTAACATGTTGTTTGATAGCTCTAAACATTGCATCGTGATGTTATTTTCTGCAAAGTCTGAAATTGTTATAACTTGCAATCTTACCATGTGTGTTTGAGCATGTTCTAGTGATTTCTAGAGATAGCTCAGTGTTCATGTTTTGTTGTGCTTTACCTGTACATCATGACCATGCCTTTTGTTATCATGTTGGGGTGCTGTAGCATGTTGTTTTGATGCTTGAAATATGCATAGTTGCTGTTTTGGGACAGATTGTTGCTATAACTTGTTTCATGTGTGTGTGTTGAACCGTTGCTCCGTTTTGAGTGTGCTTCATATGAAACTTGCTTAGAATTGCATGTAGTTCCATATTATCATGTTGCATCCTTGTTTTGAGGTGTTTTCTTGATGTTTGTATGCATTTTGCATCAATGCCATGTTTAACTTGTGTTGCTCATATCTTCTAGACCGTAGCTCCGAATTAAATGAACTTTATATGTAACTTGACTAGAATCTCGTGTAGATCATCCTTGTGCATCTTAAATTTCTCTTTAACAACTTGAACATAAGGTTTATTCAGATCTGGACCAATTTCGAAATATGCATATGAGGACTTACCGGAATTGTTATATGTTGTTCCCTGCCTCATTTAAACTTGCCTTGATGTGTTGCTCTTGTTTGCATCATCTCTTGCCATGAGTAGCTTCATGTAGCTTTGTCATGCATCATGCTTGTTGTGCATCATGTCTTGTCTATGTGTGGTGTGTTTACTATATTGTGTGCTTCTTTTCGATAGTTCCTGTTTCGTTGCGATCGTGAGGATTCGTTCGTCTACGCTTGGTTCGTCTTCGTGGCTTCATCTTCTTCATGGACTCGTTCTTATTCCTTGCGGGATTTCAGGCAAGATGACCGCTACCTTGGATCTCACTACTATCATTGCTATGCTAGTTGCTTCGTTCTATCGCTATGATGCGCTACCTATCACCTGTTTATCAAGCCATCCCATATTGCCATGAACCTCTAACCTTTGACACCTTTCCTATGCAAACCGTTGCTTGGCTATGTTACCGCTTTGCTCAGCCCTCTTATAGCGTTGCTAGTTGCAGGTGAAGTTGAAGATTGCTCCATGGTGGACAGGATTTTGGTTGGGATATCACAATATCTCTTATATTATTAATGCATCTATATACTTGGTAAAGGGTGGAAGACTCGGCCTTTTGCCTGGTGCTTTGTTCCACTCTTGCCGTCCTAGTTTCTGTCATACCGGTGTTATGTCCCCGGATTTTGCGTTCCTTACGTGGTTGGGTGATTTATGGGACCCCCTTGACAGTTCGCTTTGAATAAAACTCCTCCAGCAAGGCCCAACCTTGGTTTTACCATTTGCCTCACCTAGCCCTTTTTCCCTTGGGAGTCACGCTCTCGAGGGTCATCTTTATATTATCCCCCCCGGGCCAGTGCTCGTCGTGAGTGTTGGTCCAACCTGTCAACTGCCGGTGGCCACCAGGGGCAACTCTGGGCTGGCCTACCGGAAGTTTGGACAATCCGGTGTGCCCTGAGAACGAGATATGTGCAGCTCCTATCGGGATTTGTTGGCACAGCGGGAGGCTTTGCTGGTCTTGTTTTACCATTGTCGAAATGTCTTGTAAACCGGGATTCCGAGTCTGATCGGGTCTTCCTGGGAGAAGGTCTATTCCTTCGTTGATCGCGAGAGCTTGTCATGGGATAAGTTGGGACACCCCTGCAGGGTATAATCTTTCGAAAGCCGTGCCTGCGGTTATAGGCAGATGGGAATTTGTTAATGTCCGGTTGTAGATAACTTGACACCAGATCCGAATTAAAACGCATCAACCGCGTGTGTAGCCATGATGGTCTCTTCTCGGCGGAGTCCGGGAAGTGAACACGGTTTCTGGGTTATGTTTGACGTAAGTAGGAGTTCAGGATCACTTCTTGACCATTGCTAGTTGACGACCGTTCCTTTTGCTCTCTTCTCGCTCTTATTTGCATATGTTAGCCACCATATATGCTTAGTCGCTGCTGCAACCTCACCACTTTACCCCTTCCTTTCCCTTTAAGCTTTGCTAGTCTTGATACCCATGGTAATGGGATTGCTGAGTCCTCATGGCTCACAGATTACTACAACAACAGTTGCAGGTACAGGTTATGCGATGATCATGACGCGAGAGCGATGCTTGCTTGCGTTGAGTTCTTCTTCTGCTTCTTTGATCAGGGGATAGGTTCCAGGTCGGCAGCCTGGGCTAGCAGGGTGGATGTCGTTTGAGTTTCTGTTTGTGTTTCATCCATAGTCGGATGATGCTCTTTGTATTGTGATGTTGTATTCGTGTTGCATTGTATGCCTTATGTATGTATCCCCATCTATTATGTAATGTTGATGTAATGATATCCACCTTGCAAAAGCGTTTCAATATGCGGGTCTATCCTTGGTGGGACCTTCAAGTTCCTTTTGGATAGGGTCGCATATTGGGCGTGACAATTTTTGAGGGGCTCTTCTAGCCAAGGCTCCCAGGAAAAACAAGCTAAAGAGAAGGAAAAAGCCAAGTATAATCTTCCTCGCATAGCGGAAGTACGGCCGTGTGAATGGCGATGCGATAATTTCTTGAAAGAAGCTGGAATTCATGAAGATTTTTATTCTTTGATCGAGAATGCAGGCCTCACCTATTTCCTCCACGACCAGATCAATCAGTATCTCTTAATCACCAATACTTTCGTGCAAAACTTTTATTATTATCCTAAGAAGTCACCGCCTTTAGTATCATTTCATTTATATGATGAATTCAGGGAAATGTCTTTATGTAATTTTTGCGCGGTATCACTACAAAAAAATACACTTCCGTGATGATACGTGTTTGTCACAGTAGGTCGCGTTTTTTGTCATGCATGTACATCCATGACAAATTTATGAAATAATCAAGATAGTCATACCTGTGCTGTCGTAGAAGTGTTCCATGACATTACCAAAATTATCATCACGGAAGTGTCCACTTCCATGACGATAAATCGCGCGTCACAGAAGTGCTTTCATCAAGGGTGACCGACACGTGGCATCCACCGTAACGGAACGCCGTTAAGCTATCGGGTCGGGTTTTGTATCCGATAACCCGTTAACAGCCCCGACCAATGGGAAATTTCCACGTGTAAAATTCTTATTGCCCGGACGAAACATGTGTCAGCTCGTCAGTGGGTCAGATAGGTGCCTATGATATGTCGACACGTGCCACGGCCCACCAATGGCCCATTTAGCTTACAAAGCCGGCCCGTTTGACTTGGTCAAAAGTTAACGGGCTAGCCCATGAAAAGGCTGTTAACGGTCTCTTCGCAAATAGCCTATTTTACGGCCCGTTAGGCACTAAAGGAAATCGGCCCAACAACGTCATGTGGCCCGTCGAATATAACACCAGCCCATTTCACTTTCGTCCCATGTATGGCCCATGACGTCTTTCGGCCCATATGAGGCCTTCGTATCTTTCGGCCCTTTACAGGCCCATGGTGACTCTAGCCCATAATAAACAGTAATTTTCTTTGTACCCGTTAACGGCCCGTGATTTACATGGGCCGTTTCCAGCCCGTGTTAGCTTTCGGCCTATTGACAGCCCATACGTTCTTGGGCTCCTTTTCGGCCCTCGATTACTTCCGGCCTGTTACTGGCATGTTCCCCTAATGGGCCAAATTCGGCCCATGGCAAGAGTCGGCCCGTTACTGGCATGTTCCCCAAATGGGCCAAATTCGACCCATGGCAAGAGTCGGCCCGTTACTGGCCTGTTACCCTAATGGGCTAAATTTGGCCCATGGAAAGAGTCGGCCCGTTTCTGGCCAGCCCGTCCTATATTCTGGCCCATTAACGACCCGTTATGCCTGTGACAGAATTAAGCTTTTGCAGTCCTACGGCCTGTTAACGGCCCATTACCGTGCTGGATCAATACCAATTACGCCTGATTACGGCCCATGTAGACCCATTTATCCGACGGCCCGAGGCCCATTTATCGACGGCCCGAGGCCCACCGATTACAGGCCCATTTATCGACGGCCCGTAGGAGACCCATGGATCCTACGACCCGTATATGGCCCATGGGTAGTTGCGGCCACTAGCAAACCAGGGAAAAAGAAGACTAGGAAATAAATAAGGCCCAAACTAATGCTAGGCTATTAAGGCGATTGCACAGATTACATCCACTCGGCATCAAAGATCGCCACCAGTGCAAATATAGGGAACACCCTACACTATACAAAAATGGCTTGCTGTTTTCTTTAGCCGGTGGTTGCACATTAAGAATAACTTTTGTATCGCACCAAAGCAAATTACAACTATATAACAAAAGGAAGGTTGGCATAAAACTTAACAATCTAGCAGATAAATGCACCACCAGAAGTTCAGAAGCTCGGTTCATTTGACCTGACTGTTACGTTTTCATGTTGTATTGTCCGATGGAACACCATAACCCTCGCCTTCATTTCCCCTAGGCTCCTGAACAACATAGCAAATGTCTGATAGTCTGGTTTCAAAACCATGCATATCTTGATGACATTGAGCAATGTTTCTCCTTGTTTCACAAAGGGCCTCTGTTAGGGAATGGACTTGTGTCTGGAGCGCGGATACAACATTGCTTTGAGCTTGCATATCTTGATCATGAGGCAGTTTGGACGATATTGCCTTAACAACCAACCCAGTATTACGCAGGAACGTGCTTTTGGCACTGTTAGTGGACAGGTACTGACCCACTGCAGCAAGAGCTGACATTGCGGTTATAGTTGCCTCGCCACCTTCAGAAGGTGGCGGTTCCACCATTTTTTCCATAGCTCGCTGAAAAGTTGAGGTTTTACATTAGTAGTACCAGAATAGAAGATATTAGAAGGCAGCAAAACCAAACAAAATAGCTTTGGTCCATATACAGAACTTATTCTGGTGAACCCATGTAAAATATTAGTTGTATTTTATTGCAAAGTACATAATAAAACCAGGTTCCAAACATATGACCATGTACCATCGCTAATGTATTGTCTATTTCTTCACATTGTATTGAGGGCTAAGGATAAAGAGACGAAGTTTATAATACGGTAAGCATAGTATGACATCATTCAGATCACAAAACAACTGAGAACAGACAAACAGGCAATTGTAACGTTGTGTGGGCAAGTCCAGCACAGAACTAGATTACGGGTCAAGATCAAAGGAACATCACTCCTCCCTTTTAAACCTTGTAAGGTGCAATGATACGCTAAGAAATTGTGTATAAAATTGAAAAGAGTAATAGACATTGGCTGCCAACCATGCAGTTCAAGGCACAAGTCAGAGTAAGTAGTAGTTAAAAGGCATGAGGATTAAGGACTTACAACAGCGGCTTTGACTGGTGTAGTCATGCCCTTCTTCTTGCTGGTGTGACAGTCCTTGAAGATTTCCACAGCATTTGGTTCATGTACTTTTTGGTCCTTGCGGGCTTTCCTCTGCATTTCGAACAAGTCAATATAGATCTGATAATATGGTACAGCGAAAAGAGTGAAATAGCAGCTAATTACAAGAGCCTCGCAGTGTGCAATATAGCTATGAGATCCTGTCGTCTGTTGGTATTTCACTTTCGTACGGTTGGCCTTGTTCTTTGAACAGTTCACCTACAAGAAGATACATTTGTGTGGCACATGCGTCAATAGGACTTCAACATGTGATCTGATCACATATATATAATGTACCTGATACTTCGGATCAGACCAGTGTTTAACAAGGCCCCTCCAGTCTTCATCCGATATACTTTCCACTGGAGATGTTTGGGAAAGTTCACTGTTAGCCTTGCCTTCAAAGTGAGTTTTCCTCAAGTTATACCGATACTGTCGCAGAGCAGACTTGAAAACATGAGTGCAAGCTTGTCTGGTTCCATCATCTTGGCTATCCAACTTGAACCTCATCTGTTGAAAATTATGGGAGTCTCATTATCAGCAACCTAGAAAGTATGGGACAGAGCAAGACGATATTACTAGTTTCCATACATAACCATACTTATGGATAAATGGTCGAGGAAGGTGTTGAACTGGGTTTCGTCTTTGTCATTCCTGTACTGAATCCATGCTGGGAGGATACGTACATGACACCTAACGGCAACCGCTGCCTCTGATACTAACTTGGTTGACTCTGTAGCATCACGTGGCCTTTTTAAACCTAGCTCAAAACGGATCTCCATTCTTCCTCCTCTAGATTTAGTTAACCTATCGAGCATTATCCCTGATGTTTGTTTCCTCTTGCGCCTAGGTGCTAGTCCAATAACAAACATAGGAAGTGTTAGTGTACATCAAACTGTGAGACTACATATAAAGAAGCATGCAACTGTAACTTGACTCCAGCAACTACCTTCTTGTTGTTGAAGCTCACAAGGTTCATCTGATATTGCCAACTCGTCTTGTGTCAAGAGTGCTTGGGAAGTAGTGTCAGGTGGCAAGGGAGCTTGGGAACGTGCTGCTAGCTCAGTTGACGCATGAGTATGTCGTGCAGCTGGTAGTATTGTGGTAGGTGTTGCAAGAACTAGGGCTGTCTCTGCTTGTTTGGTGGCAGCTCTTTGTTTCTGTTTGGCTTTTTTTGCAGTTCGTGTAGCATGGGATGCCGTGTTTGTAGAATTTTCCGCTGGACTTTCACCTTCTATTGCACCATCAGTACCAGCAGAATCTGCAGGATTCATCCGCTTCTCATTCCCTGCCATTCTATGTTTCTTCCTCTTTCTCTGTGCCATGTTAAGTCAAGCCGACAAGAAAAACGAATAAAATTTAGTTCTTCAGAACAAATTGATGCGTGATGCAGACGAATAAAACTTTGATGTTAGACAACCACATGATAGGAGGATGTAATATGTATGAAAAACAGGATGAACGAGATAACCAGAACTATGATGTGTAAACTAAGAAGAAGACATTTCACCAAATTAGAAGCAATGCAATGGAAGGTAGACACCATATGAAAGATGTTACAAATATTGCTCTGCCAAGTTAACAGTGTCTCAGCATAAATGGCGTTTAAACAAATGTGAAGCAGTACAAGAAATAAATCATATGCAAGATGCAAACAACATCACACTACCATGTTAGAGGTCTCTCGTCATTAGTGCCATTGCATATTCACAACATTGCATATTCACATCTTATGATGTGTAAACTAAGGAGAAGGCATTTCAACAAATTAGAAGCAATGAAAGCTAGACACCATATGAAAGATGCAAATAATATCACTCTACCAAGTTAAAACCGTCTCGTCATAAGTGCAATTTCAACAAATTAGTAGTACAAGCTAGAAAAGAATGTGAGATGTAACCTATATCACACTCCGAAGTCAAACGTGTCTTATGATAAGTGATTGTTGCAGGTTACACAACAGTAGTAATTTGATGTAAGAACATGGTGTGATAGACAGATATTGTATGTTCCAGAAACAGTAACACGTGTCTTATTCAAGTATAATGTGTAAAGTAAGCAGATGGAATTCAACAAAATTAGAAGCAATACAAGCTAGCATCACACATAACATGCAACCACATATAACAGTGCCAAGTTAGAGGGAGCACCAGTGATGCTGCACTAGGGGAGACGTGCTCATCATAAACACAACTTTGTTGAGTGTCTATGCATGTGTTGTCTTGGAAATCATCTTGGGGGTGTGGAGGAGTAGAAACTGTAGAGGCCCTCCGTTTGGAAGGAGCACCTTCATCCGCTGCCTTGCTAACTTCCTTCTGCTTTATTGATTTTGAATGTCAAGTAAAACCGACAAGAAAAAGCAATAAAATTCTCTCTTCAGAACTCATTCATGCATGATACTGACAATGACTACTTTGATGTAAGGCAAACACATGATACCAGGATGGAATATGTACGAAAAACAGGACGGCATGGCATGTTCACAACTGTTTGTGTAAACTAAGCAGAAACCATTCCAGCAAATAAGAAGCAATGCAAGCTAGACACCACATGAAAGATGCAACCAATATGACTGCCAAGTTAAAAGTGTCCCATCATAAATGGAATTTCAACAAATTAGAAGCAGCGCATGCTATAAATCATATGAAAGATGCAACTAATATCGCACTGCATATACTAAAGGTGTCTCGTCATATTGATTGATGCGGGATACAAAAAAAAACAATAGTTTTATGTAAGGACATGCTTAATAGACAGATGTACTATGTACTAAATACAGGAAGGCATGTCACATTTACAGGAGTATAAGCTAAGCAGACTAGCACATGCAGTTTAACCAGATTGGAAGAATTACAATCTAGACACCATATGCAACATGCAACCACATATCATGCTGCCAAGTTAGAGAAAGCACCTGCAATGCTAGTGTAGGGGAAATGCTGTAATCAACTACAGAGGTACGTTCACTATCTTCATCTAGCATTTCTGTTTCTTTAGAATCATGTCGGGAGGCTGAAGCTGCATTCTTTAAAAGAGGAGTAGTCCCCTTGCCTGCCTGCCTCATCATAAGTGATTGATGAGGGATCCACAAGAACATTAGTTTTATGTAAGAACATGGTTAACACACAGATGTACTAGTATGTACCAAAAACAGAAAGGCATGTCATATTCAAAGGTATAATGTGTAAGCTAAGCAGATGCAATTTAACCAAATTAGAAGCAATACAAGATAGACATCCGGCTGGATTGGTGAACATGATCATCTAGGACCTGAGAGCCTGGTGGGAGGCGGGCTGCTTCGCCACCATCGCGGCTTTTTAGTTGGCTTCCAGGTGATGCATGTCTTTGTTGGGCTTGTCACTGGCTCGGCCAGTGCCCTGACTAGCTATTTGTCTTCTGGTGCTCACGGGATGGTGGTTCATGTAAAAATATCTTTCCTTATCTTAATAAAGACCGACTTCGGCCTTTCGAATACAAGCTAGACACCAACATGCAACCACATATGACACCGCGAAGTTAAAGCAAGCACTTGGGATGGTGGTTCATTGCGAGCGAGGTCGTCAACTACAGAGCTACGTTTACCGTCTCCATCTGCTGACACTGCACCCTTTATAGCGTTGTAACGTGTCTTGCCTACCCGTATACCAAGCTGGAGCGACTTCTCTCTTTTCTTTGTTGCTTCTCTTTCGGCAGGAGAGTCTGAAATACCCTTGCATAAAAACACAATAGTGAGAGTATGGGTGAAGTGTGTGCAGAACTAGTGCACTGTAAAAGTAGCAGATAGCAGGTGGCTTAAAAATAAATGACAGGAGACATATGATAGCTCTACAACATTCCATGCCAAACAAAATTAGATTCTACTCCGTATGATTTTGTAATATATGAGCACAGGAAATGCAGGTACTCCTCCAGCACACCACCACATGTGGTCATATCTAAGATAACAGTCGACTGAAAATAAATAGGTCAGTCGATTTTTTTAATGAACTGTCCGATCTATAAGGAACGGGCAGATGGCCTTCGTCTACCTCCCGCCAGTCACTGTTGACGATCTTTCATGAACCGCCAGCGACCCCCGGCCCAGACCCGTGCCTCCGCCGCCCCACCCTTCCATCGACCTCACACCATCGCCATGCTTGGCAGCGCCCCCAAGCCATTCGTTTAATCGCGGCCGACCTCCAGATCGGGCGCCAGTAGCTCTAGGTCGCAGACACCCCTAAGATAAACACCAAGGCGCTGCTTCCCTGGCATAATAGTCGTACTAGCGCCTGCTACTCCGGGGAATGCTTCCGTTAATTGGGAATCAGCTGGCCAGAATTTGAAATTCAGGGGGGGCGACGGACCTCTAGCTAAGGTGAAATAGTATATGAGGAGAAACCTTGTGCATCGCGAGTTACTAGGAACATCTAGTATCAAGAAGAAGCGGTCAACTAGTGTATTCTGTGGCATAAATACCGTGCAAGCAGAGACGTAAGATTTGCACGAATAAGGGAAGAGGAGTACCTTCTTCGGTTGCCGGTGTGGTCACCTCCACATGTCGCGCCGATCTTCTTGTTTTTACCGGGGAAACCGATGTTCTGGAGGGTGCAGGCTTGGACGAACCCATGGCCAAATTGTTGATTGTGTTGCCGTGGCTGTATGTCGGCGGAGGGGAAGCAGATCCGAAGCGGCGAAGGACGGCGTAGCAGGAACAGCTCTGGTGTGGTGGAGGGTAGCGAAGTTGGAGCGGCAGCGGTGAGGCGCAGGACGGCATGGTTGAACTGGCTCGGGTACGGACGGCTCGGCCTCGGCTTAAACTACTAGCCGTGGAGGGTGTTGCGGTTGAGGTTGCGGTGGACGACGATGTTGGGGTATCGGCTCCGGCGTGATGGAGGAGGGCGGCGGTTGATGGGTGGGATGGGGTGGCGGACGGAGGACGCCGGGGTTTCGCGGCTGGTGGAGAGGTAGTTTTGGCGCCCACGGAGTACGAATGGGGAATCAGACGGGTGGGGGGAACCATGTTTCGGTCTGGGACGCACTTGTTTTTGGCTTTTTTGAACAGAAGATGGTACGCGCTTGTTTGAAATTTGGGGAAAGTACAAACTTTGCCCCCCTCTTAAATTTTGGACCTACTGCGGGTCGGGGGTAGGATGGTAATCCCAGGTGTCCCAAATAGTGGACGGGAGCGATTTCGGCCGCGTGCATGTGTGTTTAGGCGGCCATTGTGTATGAATGTTTTTCGGAGGCGGTTGCATGCGTCTAGATGAAGCTACAAACCTACCCTGGTTTAGACCTTTGGACGTCGGGCCGGTAGGTTTCACAGGTCGGAGTTATTAGAAAAGTAATTTCCTTGTACTACCAAACATTGGTCTCACGCGGTTTCGGGCGAGTAGAGGCTCTTTTGGCGCTTCGTTCGAAATTTTGAAACACAAGCATTCACGTTTAGAGTACTCCTGAACTATGAGGATTGACCTAAATAGACAACGTTATATTTGACCTTGTATGTTTGAAAACCTCATTAAATTATCCGCTTCCTTTTGAATTTTGACACTTGAAAATCCTATAAGTAAGATTATTTTGGAATGGAGGAGCTAAATTTGAATCTATTTTGTACACGACTACATATGCTATTATGTACAAAATCAGAGCAAAGATTGGTACCCCCATAGTTTAGGTATGGTTTACAAATGCCATGATATCAAATTCAAATAATTGAATGGACTTCATGTTGAATTCGATTTTTTAAACCACCTTAGGTTGAATTCAAATGTATACTAGTTCATAGGTAGCTATTTATAAATGTCCATTGTGTAACTTTCGTATGTATAATGTGCTTTACACACACAACATGAACTATACTCACGTTCATATTCGATTGCTAAAGCGATGCATTGTATGGAGTTCAAAATACTAACTATGTGGATCAATTGTGTCCAATAATAACATAGACATGCTCAAATTCGATAGAATCTAGATGTCTGATGGATCAATGACCGCTCCTTACGCGAATTGCAAATATCATGATCCCATCCTAATATTTGGATACCATTTATATCTTTAATCAATGTGTAGAGCAGTCTTTTATGTGTAGTTTCACTCTCCATCGATGGTCTCTCACACATGCTCACACACTCTCTCCCGAGGTGTCTTTCTCGCACACATTCTCTAGATATAACCCTCCCTCCCTCTCGTAACCATTTACAACTGTTTTCACTAACCTTTATCACAAGCACTCTTCCTCTCGCAAACATACACACGCACAATCCTCATTGACCCTTTCTATATACATGGACCTGCCTACGTGTCTCATGTACGCACATTATCTTTACGCATGTCTCTCACGCATTATCTCACACCTCTCTTCCTAATCGACGAGTATGATTCTAGCAGAGCATTCTGTAGGATGCCCCTTAAAGTTAGGTTGGATGAATAGTAATATCAGAGATAGAGGGGTTACCTTAGTCCGAGAACCTAGGGTTACAAATCCTAGCCGGCTTTGTCAGTGGACACAGAGTCCTTCACAATTCTGCTATCTTTGTCTTGTACGACTAGTCATCCATGGGTCTTCCTAAATGTGTCATGGGCCGACCAATGTGGCGCAGGACGGAACCGAACAAAGGGCCTCACCTCGACCCATCGGACCTCACGCGGTGAGACACCCTCTGCCCCCACGTCTCATTATCTTCTCACACCCACACATACCAACACAAACACCACACACACAACAAAATTCTCCTGGTGCCTCTATTCCCTCCCCCCTTGCATATACACACTCAAGGGAATGGAATCTCTTGTCGTGACTTCATATTCGTCTCTCTCTAGACCAC
>NC_041389.1:2701168-2709938 GCF_002162155.2 Triticum dicoccoides
GAATACGTAATACACACACATACCTCTCCAGGCCCCGCCAAATGCATCAACTACACATTCACACATGTTGCATCACGTACCCCATTGATCTAAAAAGCCCTCTCTTCACGTTTATTTCGCATACAACATTCCTTTTGAATAAAGTGTGGCCAAAAAATTATTTTAGAGTTTCTACATATATACAACATTACAAAGTTATATGGAGGAGTACGAACGCTAATTTGCATTGCATTGTGCCCACAATGATATTTATTCCGCACTGTGAATTTGTATATTTTTATACTATATACAAAGTTAGTCCTAATAAAGAGAAACTAAGAGCATCTCTCTCTCCATCGCATACCCCCCCTTTACGGCCCTTTCACGTATGCACACAAAACTATCTCCATGTCCTCTAAAAGTAAGCCCCCAGAAAATTCACGCATGTTTCATCTTTCTCTCGCGATATATGCAATGACGATCATTGTATTTGAAGTGAAAGCACGATACATACATTGGACTTCATAATCCACTCATTACGGTCACCGTTTACGTTTAGTGGTTATTATATAGTCACGGGCTCACCGTACAACTTTGTATTTGCTCATGACATGACTAGTTGACCAGTTGAACGCTCCACGTGGCACCTGATCTAGTGTTGCATCACATTATCTCACTAACATCGTGCCCACCTATCGACTTGTATCTACTCTACATCTACACTATTATAAAATACTTAAAATACACTCTTATAAAAAACAGAGTTGGTGATGATGGTGTGCCTGCCATCCTGCAATATAGGCCTTCCGATTTATATCTGACGGATACGAAAGAAACTATGGCAGTTTTGCAAAATGGTACCCACAGACCTCTCCCCATTTGCAAATAAGGCCTTCCCTCGTTCATCCTTTTCTCTCACAAGATAAACAAGTCATACAAATGCATCTTGATGTTACGTGCAACGCATGGGCATCTTGCTAGTAAGAATGAAAACAAACGACAAAAAAATATTTTGACGGTGGTGCGAAGTCATGACCGCGGGCACAACGGACAAGGTGGCCTTGTATTGGTATGCTGAGCCGTCTGTTTTAACACACAGGAGCTGGTGTGGTGATTATACACACACGCACGCATGCACAGGAACTCCATCCATGCAACACTCACACAAACACATGCACCCACGCACGCACGCAACACTCACACGTACACACGCAGCCACGCACGCATGCAACACTCACACGCACACACGCACGCATGCATGCACACACCAATACACCACACGACCAACACACACTCTCATGCTCAAGTGCTCAACCTACACGTGCATGCGCACACATCAGGCCCTGACAGACACATACACAACCAGGTGATTCCCGCGCACGGGTTGGAGCCTTGTCGCGCCTGCGTAAATTTGTGTTTATCTGACCTTTTCCCTATGCGAACTGACAGGTGGGACCCACAAGGAACGTGGTCAATTTAACTAGTCAACATGGCGCCACGCAGACTATTTGGCCGGTCAACAGAGTGCAATCCGATGCTGAACTGTGAGCAAGTGACCGGATAAGCACCGCAAAACGTATATAGTGACCGTAATCAACTTATTCTGAAGTTCAGTAACCGTACTACGCTTTTCTCTCTGTAGGCCCTCCAAAACTACATCTCTACACGTTCTCGCATGTTACATCTAACAACTATGCAATACAACACTACTACTACACTCTAACACAATAAATCATATGTGTTTTTAGTTTTACTAGATATCATATTGTTACTTATAATTATTCAGTTTGCATACATTAAAATTGCCTTTGAAATGTATGGCCAGTATCATCTACCGCGCGGGAAAAATCCCGCCCTTTCCTGTTTAATCGGGTTTGTATCGATGGATCGTGCGAAATAGCAAAACTATAGTACTATACAGTACAAGTGACAGTTCACTGGGCCGTCGTGTCATCTACTCCTCCGTTGTAAGAGTGGAGCGCTCGCTTTCATAAATCTTCTAGTCCCTTTCGCCAACATGTGGGACATCAAGCTACCGGGTCCACGTGCCATACCGGAATACAGTGCAGAGCAGCTAGGGTAAAGCACCCCAGTCATGGCGCCGGCGTAGTAATGAGCAATGAGGCGTCAAATCACAAAGTTGCACCTTTCCCGCAGTTAAGTTGGAGGGACGAAGTAATAATGCTAAAAAAAGAAGTTGGAGGGACGAAGCAACCATTATTTCACTCGTTGCTGAATCCGCTTCTCCCTCATCTTCTTCAACTTAACCACGTATTGCTTCTGCCATTGTTCAGCCTCATGTGGGACGCGGATCAGCTTGGTCGCTTCTCCCTCATCTTCTTCAACTTAACCACGTGTTGCTTCTGCCGTTGTTCTGCCTCATGTCGGACGCGGATCAGCTTGGTAAAGCACTGACACGTGGGACCGCATGTTAGCAAACCGCCAGGACAACGTCCTCCGAAAATAAGAAACCTCCCCCGCCATCTGTGCGGCAAAATCACCTCCTTTTTACTAATCTTTGATTCTATAATTTTTTAGATCAATATAATTGAGATTTGTATAGATAGCACACAGGAGCAAAACCAAGTGGTACGGTTAAGGGCATCCACAATGTGTAGCCAAATGTGAAAATAGCTTTTGGCATCATGGGAACCATTGTGGACGGCGTTGCCAAAGCCAAAAAGATGGAACCGAAGCTCCCTGATTGATTGATTGAAGGAATAGAAAAATGCAACATCTCTCCTCTTTCTCCCATGCTCAGACGCATGTAGGAGTAGTACAGTATAGAGCACAGAGTCTACTCCCCTGTCCCTTCTATCACAAATCACAAAGCAGTGAGGCGTCAAATCACAAAGCATAGACGAAGCAACTATCATTTCACTCTTCGCTGACTCCGCTTCTCCATCGTCTTCTTCGAGAAACCATCTCACCGCACTAGTACTCCTAGTAGTAGTACTAGTAAAGGACTTCCTGGATGCAAATAAGGCGGTTGTCTTGGCTTGTAGGCGGCACTTTTGAACGACTTACCATGGTCTCACTCAATGGTGTTCTCCGTCGAACGCACTTCGCCAAACCACAAAAAAAAGTCGTCGACGTCACCGCAATGGGCAAGGAATTCAAATATAGTTACTACCTCCATTTTTTTGTACACAAGGCCAGTATATCAAAATTACAATTTGCGAAGGGCCACTAACACTAATCGAGGCAAAATTGATGGGGTTAGCAACCAAGGACATTAATATCCCCTGCATGCATGCGGAAGTGAGAAGGTTCGTTTGCATGGCGCTGCATTAATCAAGCGATGAGGAGTGAGATGGTTAGCTCTTTGGTCTTTCGAGAAAAAAAATACGCATTAATTGACACGTGAAACGAGAATTTGTATCAAAGGAAAACTCCACCTTTCTTTTTTAACACTAGTACTCCTAGTACGTACTACCTCCATCCTGGTTTATAGGTCCCTTTTATAGTTTGTGCCAAATTTTGACTAAAGATTTAACTAACAAAATGTTAATGCATGTCAAGAAAAATTATCTCATTGGATTCGTATTTGAACATAGTTTTGAAAAATATAATGTTTGGTGACATGCGTGAACATTTTCTTAGTTTAATCTATGGTAAAAATTTGGCACGAAATACAATGGGGACCAATAAACCCGGACAGAGGTAGTACGTACTTATCATGTTTGGGTCTAGGCCTTGCCTTGCCAAACTTCGCCACACATTTTTGCCAAGCTTGCCTAAAGTTTTCAAAATGAGAAGGAGGTACACTTGCGCACGGCTGTCGCGGTCGCACCGCACCCTCACACGGTCGCTCCTGCATGCCGCGGTCGCACCGCACCCTCACACTTTACTCCTCCACGCCACAAACCCAACTAAGGGAACGCAGCCTCACTGACACGTGCTGTCGCATGTGAACAAACCAAACTCAGCTATCCTATCGCTGACACATAATTTTCGTTCATAGAGTATGTTTATCCAACCGGAGTATCCGTACGGCCCGTGCGGTGGTCTGTTGGGGAAGAAGAAGAGGTGAGGAAGAAGGAAAGAAGGGTTAGGAGACGTAGGATATTCATCCAACCGCCTGAAATGGTAGACTCAGGCGACTTGCATAACAAATAGTATGTTTTTACACAGCAGAAGATCCATAATAATAAAAACAACAACATAAAGAAAAACTATCACTGCTCGCGGAAAGAGACGGCCTCGTCGTCTTTGGCTGCCGGCGCGAACCAGCCGTCGCTGCCGACGTGTGTCTCCGCACCGTGGTTGTCCTCGGCCTCCAGCTACTCGTTCAAGCGGAGCGTGCGGGCGCTCTGCACGGACAAGAGCACGACCCGGTTCAAGTCGAGGACATCCGGCTCCGCCTGTAGGAGGGCCTCGATAGCAGCGGCATCCACGCGCTCCGCGTCGAGTCGAGCCTCCGCCGCCCGGTTCAAGTCCAGGACTTCCGTTCTGCCTGCAGGAGGGCGTCGATGAGAGCAGCATCCGCGTGCTCCGCGTCGAGTCGAGCCTCTGCCGCCCGGTTCAAGTCCAGGACTTCCGGTTCCACCCGCAGGAGGGCGTCGATGAGAGTGGCATCCGCGTCCTCTGCGTCGAGTCGAGCCTCTGCCGCCCGGTTCATGTCTAGGACGTCCGGTTCCGCCTGCAGGAGGGCCTTGATGGCAGCGGCATCCGCGCGCTCCACCTCAAGTTGAGCCTCCACCGCCTGGTTCACATCCACGACATCCGGTTCCACCTGCAGGAGAGCCTCGATGGCAGCGGCATGCACGCGCTCCGCGTCGAGTTGAGCCTCTGCCTACCGGTCCTCCTTTAGTATCACCATGTTGAACCGCTGGTCCGCCTGCACCATGGGGGACTCGAACGCCGGCATGAAGTCGACGTCCATCGTCTCATACCCATCGGGGGCCTTCTGTGCCGAGACCTCCGGAGTGAACATTGGATCGGCTTCCTCCTCCTCGTAGCTTGGCTCCAGAGAACTCGGAGATTGGCCCGCTGCAAAGCGAGCTTGGGAACGGAGGTCTGTGGTGCCGACCGCCGCCGCGATTTCTGCGTGGCGCTCCGGCATCAGCATCTTGTAGTAAGTGATCTTGCGGCGCACCATGGCTTTCCGGCAAACTAGGGGATGCTTGATGCGGGCTAAGGGATCGAAAGGTGGGGAATGGGCTGGAGATATGGTGTGGTTTTAGGGCAGTGGCTGGCGTAGGCCGAGCAGCGAAGGTTCTGGTGTGAATAGTGGTTCCGGTGACGAGCGGTCAATCGGTTTTGACTGTACATCGCTCTTGTCGTGTTCGCGTTGCAGCCCGGCACGCTGGACCCTCCATGTCGCTCACCGAATGGAATGCGCTTCGTCTTGCATTTTCGCTCGCTTGTGGGACCACAGTTGAGAGCAAACCGACGTCCCTCCCCCTCCCCCGCCCGCGTCATTTATTATACCACTACTCCCTCTGTTTTATGTGGAGTAAATAAAAACATAGGGAGTATACTATGGATGAGGATCCTCTGACGTGGCCGAACCCATTGAGTAACTGACATGCGGGGCCTAGAAAGCATGGGGTCCGCCAGTAAGTGACCGAAAGGGAGGGTAAGGCAGGGATACCTATGTCAGAGGATCCACTTCCACTATACTACTTTGACCAAATGTTAGAGTAATAATATATGACATGCAACTTACACAAATGTTATAGTAATAATATATGACATGCAACTTACACAAAGCATACAGGGTCTAATACATTTTTCGAGGCTAACTTTGACCAAATGTTAGAGTAATAATATATGACATGCAACTTACACAAAGCATATGGTCAATTTTGTATGTGAAAGGAGTCTCCAATGATATAATTTTCACATTATACATCTCATGTACTCCCTCCATCTAGGTGTGTAAGTCATCTTACGAAAACCAAATAATCCCAAAACACGTAGGCGCAGTGCATTAACTTCTACCTCGTTTCTTGTTTCTTGACATATGAACCAATAAGAGATGAGGGTGTGCACGCTTTTAATGACCTGAGACTATCAAACATGACATGTAGTGGTTAGTTCATTGCATGCAATACTATTAATTATCAAATAAACATTAATGTCTCTAGTTTTCCCCTCCTCCTTGGTCACTGTGCACAGCCTAAGATGACTTACTCACCTATGTGAAAGGAGTACTATTAATCTTGTCAATAGTCAAATTGGAAACCATCTCGAGTACAAATCTAGGAGTACATACGAATCTAACAATATTGATTGGGCGTTGTTGAATGTTGATACCTGTTTTATCATAGTAGAGATACTTTGACTACACATGAAACTTATATGTAAGGTAGGAAGGATAGGAGGGAGTATATTGTACGTTCAAAAACGAAACAAACATTGAATACCCTTTATATATGATTTGCGGATGCTATGATCACCGGTTCAAAATTTTGAATCCGCCTTAGGTATCATGTGCCCCCACTTGTTCCCTCTCGATTTCATCTCGGGGTTCGGAGATCTATTGAAAGAGGACTAGGGTGGGTACATGTGAATGATACTCGGCGGAATGTTCAAATGAGGCATGCGGGAGGATGAACTCGACTGGAGGGCGACATGATCGATGGAGAAGAGGGTTGGAGAGGAATGAGAAATAAGCAAACGCCACATGATTACACTTGAACGGCTCAAATAAACAATAAGTTGTCTCGATTGGCCTACATAGTGAAAGGCCTAATGCGCAACACGGAGCACTGACGCTCGAATATGGCCGGGAAAACAGGGAAACCGACATGTGGGGCACACCCGTCGGGACGACGTAGCGCAGACTAGTCCAATGGAGGAGCTGGCCCACGACCTCCTCGCCACCGACAACCGTTCATGTGGGTCTTTGGGGCCAACAACGGGGCGCAGCTCCAGCACCGCCTCTGGACACGGCAACCGCGGTGAGCGACACGCTCATATCGTCGATAGACACGGTCGGTTTTAGTGTGCCGAGGGTGGCGTTTGTGCTGTGGCACGACCAACAGTATGTTTGGTTTGTGCCCAAGGTTGCCCCATCAAAGCATTGGGTAGCCAAAATTTTGGTTGAGGTATTGGTTGCCCATGATTTGGCCGACATTGGCAAGAAAAATGAACTAGAGTTGGCTAGAGTTCATTGGCATGCCAAAGAAATGGCAACCATCCAAACAAAGACCAATCTTTGGGTCATGACCAAAATTTTGGTAAGGTGCACTTTGGCAACAATCCAAACACACCCCAACACCCGACTCGTCGCGGATGCACGGGGCGCCGCGACGCATCCGCGGAGTAGTGTAGCACGGCCAACTGCATCCTCTGGACCTGAGACCATGCCGGGTCGTCTTGCTTTTTCAATGACATGTGGGGATCGCATTTGAGCAAAGGGCATCTCCAACGTTGCCACGACCGCAGCTGACTACCCTAGCACACCAAAGCCCTCGTCCCTCGCGCCGTCGCGCGGTGTGTTCCCAGCCGGCGCCAGCTGGCCGCATTCATGTTGTCCGTTTGTATGTCGTCGTTAAGAGGCTCGGTGCCCGAGGAACCAACTCCGGCGACTTAATGACGCACCCGGACGCTTGGCCTCATCGGAATGCGCTATTTAAAGCGGCAACGCCCAGCTAACCTCCACACCATAGCGCATCATCCTCCTACCTGACACCACATCCGCCATGACCGCAAGTGCGAACGCTCTGCGGGAGAGCTTGTCTTCAGAGATGACGCTCGAGGTCGCCGCCCTCACTCAAGTCGCCTCTCGCGATGCAATAGCAGCGTAGCCGGACGTGGACGCGACCGCACAAGCGGTGGCCATGCTGGCGGCCGACGACGGGAGCACCGTCAGCCACACGTCCTACTTGCCGCCGTCCAACGTCCGGCACCGCCGAGGTCAGGGACTCCTCCGAGGATGAGTAGGGCATGGGAGGCGGCAGGGCATGGTGTGCCAACTGGCCGGTTCGTATCCCGTGTTCTACTCTTCCTCGCCGGAGACCGCACCTTCACTTCATGGGTCTTGAACCCCGCCCCCGTACATAGAGATCGCAGATGGAGGACGTCGGTCGCCACCGTAGAATAGGTTTAGGGTTGGGTTTCTTTTATTTTTCTGTCTTATAAAAGTTCAAAATGTAATGAAAATCTGCCGTGTTTGCATTAATCTCGGCCGGTGTATATGAACTTTCACAATAATATACATATTGTAGGAGTACTAGTGCACGGAAGATCAAGATCTTGTGGGAGAAAAGGATGAACGAGGGAAAGCCTTATCTACAAATGTGGAGAGGAGTGCGGGTAAATTGTCATAGTTTCCTTCCTATCCGTTAGATATAGATCGGACGGCCTATATTGCAGGATGACAGGCACACCATCATCACCAACTCTGCTTTTTATTGAACCGAGACAAATCTAAAAAACCCAACTAAGCCAACCTCCCAGCATATCGTGCGGGAAAAGACCCGGCCGCGCTGTTTTAGTCGGGAGTACCGGATTACTAGTAGTAGTATCGATGGATCGCGCGAAGCAACATTTTTTTTGAGGGGGCGAAGCACCTAGTTTCAAAGGAAAAAAGGCGGTACACTCACAGCACTCCTATCGTAGTCGCATTGCACCCCACACACGTTCGGTCCTGCACACGGCTCACGCAAACGGAACGCGCTTCGGCTTGCCTCTTCACTGACACGTGGGACTGCACTTGGAGAAACCGACCATGCGCCAAACTCCCACTGCCCACCGCGCGAAAATCCTCCCCCCTCCCACACACAAAAATTCCCCCCAAATTCGATTCAACCGCCCTTCGGCCAAATATTCCCCAAACCCC
>NC_041389.1:2710297-2719867 GCF_002162155.2 Triticum dicoccoides
CGTCGCCCCTCCACTCCATTCGCTCTGCCAAAGCCACCCTCCCCGCCGCGCCGATACGTCGGCACCGCGGTTCGTCGAGGGGACGCACGGCGATCCTCTTGCTCCCATAGTACGCTCTCGTAGACTGCCGTCCTCTAGCCGTGCCGCCACCTCTGGCTACATTCTTGTGGAGGCACAGGGCAGTCAGCGCCACCACCGCTGGCGATGTTCATGTGGAGAGGCACGGCGATCAGCTTCTCCCACGGTACGCGCATTCTAGACTGAGGCCCCGTTCATGTCGGTGTAGCGCTGAATGTTAGCTGATAGACGCTGTTAATCTCATTGTTTCCGAATTAGTTTACTGTCAATATGCTCTACTTAAGAAGCTTCCTTGCCCTGTTCTACACTCAATCTGCTTAGCTGAGATGGCATGCTAAGGCCGATTAGTTGCTAAAATATCCTGCCATATATTTATTGTGACGTAGATTGCCATGGTCTAGTAGCCAATCTGTTAGGTGAAATAGCTCTACACCGTTTTATACTCGATCTTTGTTGCTGCGATGGCCTTCGATAGTTCGATGGCTGTGTGCTCGGGCTCATTGACTGCTGAAACAGCCTACCATAATTTAGCACTCAAATCAGTTTGCTGAATTACCTTTACATATATTTTGTTTCTTAGATCTACTCGTCCAAATATCTTGCCATAGCTTTAGACATCGACCTAGGTATTTTTTTTCTGGACTTCATAAAAAAGCATATATGTTTTTCCTGTAATATCTAGTAGAAGAACTAATTTGTATGTCTAATAGATGGACAGGACTTGGATCACTTCTGCTCGAAGATTCTCCGCTGCATATGTCGAGGGGGTTGAAAACTTCATGAACTTCATCAGAGCTGAGTATGGTGGTCCGAAATCAGATGTGTTCTGCCCGTGTAGCAGTTGTATGAATTCAGTTACAAGACCCCAGTCAACTGTGCAAAATCATCTAGACTTGTATGGGATGTCGGTCACATATACTAGGTGGGTTCATCATGGTGAAGCTGTGAACGTCAATGTTATTGACTACGTGGAAGCAGCAGATCACCATCTTGATCTGCCTGATGCTCAGGTGGAAGAGGAGGAGGAGGTGGTGGTGGCGGAGCCAGTGAGTTTGACCAACATTGAAACAATGCTACGAAATGCTCGTGCATTCCGTGAACTTTCACCTGTAGAAGAAAAACGATGGGCCCGCATGTTGGAACAATGCAACGTTGCTGTCACCCCAGGAAATAAGCTGTCAGTATTCTCAGCTATGGCCACCTTTCTTCAGGTGAAGACATCTGAGCGGATGACCAACAAATCATTCGATGCGATGTTGGCTGCTTTTCGCAAATCTTTCCCAGATGCGTTTGAGCTGCCACACACCTACAGTAAAATGAAGAATTTCCTTCGTGCAGTTGGAATTGGATATGATATGATCCATGTTTGTAAGAATAATTGTGTTCTGTTCTGGAAGGATTATGCCAACTTAAGTGAATGCCCGAAATGCAAATCATCAACATGGAAAGATGGCGATGCTGTGAAGAGGGTTCCTCATAATGTTCTGAGACATTTTCCAATTACACCAAGATTGCAGAGGTTGTTTCATGATGCTGAAACAAGAGAGGATGTACTGTGGCATTCTAGGAACCAGGACTACAGAGATCAGAATGTAATGAGCCATCCATCTCATGGTAGTGAGTGCAAAAGCTTCAATGATAACACAAAGAGTTTGCTGCTGACCCGAGAAACATTAGACTTGGCTTAGCTTCAGATGGATTTAACCCATTTGGCCACCAGAGCGCCACATATAGCATGTGGCAGTGCTTGTTATCCCTTACAACATGCCTCCAAATGTCTGCACCAAAGAATCAAACTACATGATGGCCTTGCTCATCCCAGGTCCAAAAAGTCCTGGAAAGGATTTTGATTTGTTCATGGAGCCTCTTGTGGAGGAACTTCAACAGCTATGGAAGGGTGTTCTCACTCAAGACCTATATAGCAGCCCACCAGCTGATTTCTTTCTGCCTGCTGTTGTAATTTGGTGCATCCATGATTATTCGGTTTTGGGCACTATGTCAGGGCGAACAACACATGGTTACAATGCATGTGTTCACTGTGACAGGAATCCGCTGCCATACGCAATACTTAGCAAGACCTGTTACATTGGACACCACCGTTTCCTTGCCAAGGAAAAGCTGCATCCTAGAAAATACCAAAGACATGTGTTCAATGCAAAGCATGAAAACCGTGATGCGCCAAAGAGGCTCACCGCTGATGAGTTGCAAGTGGAATTAGAGAAGGTCAGGCATATTACACCAGGAAACCATCCTGGTAATGGAAGCGGGAAAAGGAAGCATGGCACGGTAGAAGAGAGATTATTGTTTACCCGCGGGTCCACTTTGTGGGACTTGGAGTATTGGAAAGATTTGGATCTGCGGCATAATCTTGATGTGATGCACATCCAGAAAAATATATGTAACAGCATTATCGGCACACTTCTTAACATTGAAGGCAAGACGAAAGATACCTTAAAATCTAGGATTGATTTGACACACCTGGGTATCAGAAAGGATTTGCAGGTGCAAGATGAAGGTAAACCACGGGATATGGCACCAGTTGTGTACGTCTTGGACAAGGTAAAAACAAAAGAATTCTACGAGGTCCTGTCATGTGTGAGATTCCCACATGGATTTGCTTCCAACCCTGAAAGGAGAGTCAGTGTAGATGGAAACAAGGTACAAGGGTTGAAAACTCATGACTGCCACGTCCTACTTCAAAGGGTTTTACCTGTTATCCTTAGAGGATTGAGCCGCCCTGACTTATACAGAGCAGTTGCAGAGTTGGGACAATTCTTCAGGGAACTCTGTAGTAGAAATATCAGGATAGATGCTTTGGAGCGTCTTAGAGACAAGATACCAACTATCCTATGCGACCTTGAGAAGATATATCCTCCAGCCTTCTTTGATGTGATGGTGCATTTGGATGTTCATCTACCTGATGAGGCACTACTTAGAGGTCCAGTACAGTATGGCTGGATGTACCCTATTTAAAGGCGGCTAGGCACTTTCAAGGGCTATGTTAGGAACAGAGCTAGACCCGAGGGTTCCATTGCAGAGGCCTACATTGCTACAGAAGCGTTGACATTCTGCTCAAAATACATTGAAACAGTTAATCAGCTTAGCAAAGAGGTGGGTGAATACAATCCCGGGCTCAATGTTTTCGATTATTCTGTTCAAGTTACAAGGAAGAGTCGACAAGAGGACAAACCTAAAGATTTGGACAAAATGGTTTGGTATGTGTTGAATAATTGTCCTGAGATACTACCTTATATCAAGTAAGTGCAGTACTGTAGCTTATACATCGTAATCTACTAAACTTGCAGCACATTCTTATATATTTAGATGTTTGACACGATCACTATGTTGTGCAGCATGTACAAAGAGGAGTTACTGCCGCAAAATCCAAGAAACATTGACAAACTGGTTATGGCAGGATTTGCGAAATGGTTCAAGAACCATGTAAGCTTTTGAATTGCACTGTCAACTTTTTCAATATATTGAGTACATAAGATGATCAGCTTGTCTATTTTCTAACCATAGGTTAAGAAGATGCGGGAGGATGGGCAGGCAGTTGATGATGCCCTTTACTCACTAGCAATGGGTCCTGATACTCAGGTAAGACATTACGAATCTTGCGTTGTTGGAGATGTGCGCTACAACACCCTTGCACAAGACGAAGGCAGGAAGATACAAAACAGTGCCATCATGAGCACGGATACGTATGACAAAGAGACAACTGAAATGTATGCTAACATAACAGACATTGTTCAGTTGCAGTATATCTCCAGTTTCGAGGATCATCGGTGTGTGGTTCTGTTGTGCTGTCGTTGGTATAACCTGTTTTCCAGGATCGCAAAACCCAGAGCTGATGATTATTTCAAATCCATCAATGTAAAGGCAGCGTACCAGACCAACGAGCCTCTTATTTTGGCAAATCAAGCAACACAGATATTTTTCTTGGAAGACACATTTGCACGTAGCGATGACTGGAGAGTATTGCAAAGGTTTGAGCAGAGGAATTCGTTTAATGAAGTTGCACAACAAGATGATGCTTACACTGCTCCTGATGTACAAGATAACACAGATGTTCCTAATATCTTTGAGAACTATCACGTCAATGACGCCGGCAAAAATATTGTATGTCGTGCTGTGGACATACAAGAGTTGATCAAGAAGAAGCCAACGTTCGAGGACGTTGAGGACGAAGAAGAAGATGACACCGTGGGGAATTACGATTCAGACTGATACACATGGCGAAGATGTTGATGCTGCTGCTGCGGATGATGATTAGATTGCTTTTGTCGTATTTGCCTGTCAGAAGATGTTTTTTTATCTACTATGTGAAATTGTGTTTGCTATGACAACTGAAACCTGATGAACATGTTGTTTAGTATTTTGCTGTGAGAACATCACTTGTTATGTATGCTGATTTGTGTTTGGTGATTGTATGACAACTAAAACATGATGACATTGTTGTTTAGTTGTACTCATATTTGGCTGTGAAACTTGAATTTGATGACATAGCTTGCTGTTGGACTGCAATTTGCTCGACGTCTTCGAATGAGAACAAAGCTGACCCGACAGGGCCTCTGCTATCTATTTATTTATATGAGCAAAAGGGGATACCCCCTGATTTCCGTTAATAGAAATCATTAGATGTTCACAACACTGCGCCCAGCCTGCTACACAGGTTTCATTCATTACTAGTTTCAGCAAAGTGCTCATGTCGTAGCCACTGAATACATCACGAGTGCTACATACACTACAAATAAAGAGACAATCATCCTACAGAGCACATCGATTTTTCCCATTATCTTCACAAGATCTTTCATTTCCTCATTGCTGTCAAGGTCGTTCAGCAGCTGTTCCTTGGCCATGATCAGAGGAACTGCGTCTTTAACCTTCTGCTCTGCATCTTCCTCTTTTGTCATTCCTTCAGTTACTTGTCCAACACCCCAACCTGCTGGTATTGGGATTCCTCGGCTAACCAAATAATTAGCGTAGTTGCATTCCCCCACATCAGCAACTTCCCAGAAATACAAATCACACGAATCTTCCCTTTTCTTCACGAATCAAATTGGAAGATCATCAACCAAACTATTAAAAAAATCAGCAACTGAAAGCAGCAGAACAACACTTAAACATATTATTACCCCATGATTCGGGCATTTGTAGAAGACTCGGCCAGGGTTGCAGATTGTGGTTGAGACGCGACGGATGACTCTGCGTGATTTGCAGCAGTGGCACCACAACAACGACAGTTGGTTACGATGAGCAATCGGCTGCGGTGCGCGTGCTGGCAGGGGTGTGATGAGACCCACAGGCGATGGTACGGGTGGCGACTTGGCGCATATCTGGTTGTTGCCTGCTGAAGAGCAGGTGGACGAGCAGCCAGCGGACATGGTTGCTGCGGCCAGAGCTTCTGATGCTAGGCAGAGTAAGTAGAGAAGAGGAGAAGCGAACGTTGGATATGTCAGTTTCATTACTTGCAGAGTAGCATAGGACCATATATAGTCATAGTCTAGGTTTGGATTCGAACCAGCTGCAGGAGCACGTCTTTCTTTTTTCTAAAACTCGGCAACGTCTCTTTACTGGTACACTAGCTTGTTCTGTACACCTTCCCAAGTCTTTCATTTCCTTTCCCCTTTTGTTGCAAGGAAGGAAGGAGGACAAAATTGAGAGTTCCTCGGACTCGAACCCAAGACCTCTCGGTTGAAAACCAAGGGTGCTAGTCACTTATGTGGCGAACGTTCCCTGTGAGGAGGACGACAGACGAACGCATTTTCCTCGCAGTTTTCTTCCTATATATAAAAAAGTATGCTACTTGGTGTCCGCTTAGTAAAAAACGATTGTGCCAACCTTGACCGTTTGATTGACATTCAACGTATTTCGTGTTTCTTTAGTCTCTTCTTCCTCGAGCCGCCAAAGCCAAACCAGCGCCGGCGGGACCGCCTGCTCCCGCCTCCCACGGCTGGCTGTGATCTTCCCCGGCTCCTGTTCGTTCCCGTCCGAGGCCTCACCATCTTCCTCCGCGCTCGCCGCGGCGCCGCCCTCCGGTGTTGTCAACATGGTCAACAACCAAGAGGAATAAGGAGATGACTGTACATGGTGAGGATGACAGTAGGGACCCAGCAGCGCGCGCAGTAATTTTGTTTTTTCGGGATGGAGAAGGGTATCAACTGGGATGTGCGGGACCCGTGGCCTGTCTAGCCCAGGCTTTTATTTCATATGTTTAGCACATGACGAGCCCAGTTTGTTTTTTTCCTTTCTAAAAAATGGCTAGCCAGCTATTTTGTTTTTTACAGAATAACCAACATAGGCCTACTTGCTTTTCTACGCCCTGCTGGGCCGGAAATCTTTCAAGACGAGGAGGGATGCATTTTGCCTAGAAAATGGGCTATAAGTAATAAGAAATGGGCTATAAGTAATAAGAAATGGGCTATAAGTAATAATAAATGGGCTATAAGTAATAAGAAATGGGCTATAAGTAATAATAAATGGGCTATAAGTAATAAGAAATGGGCTATAAAATGAAAAAAATACAGCAAATAGGCAATTCGTTCCCAAATATTGTTTTCTTTCGGATTTTGATATTTTAAATTTCATTGTTTTTGTGCGGGTAAAATTTCATTGAATTAAAAATAAGGTATATTTAGATTTAAAATTAATTTGAATCCGGCTAGAAATTTTGGGTTGTATGTTGTTTGGGACAGATTTGGAGGCTGACTTGTGGGTCTACTAGGTTGACGTGTACTTTGGCTTTGTCAACTTAGTCCACAAACGATTCTAGCAGCAGTGACCGTTGGATGTTAATCCAAAGGTCGTGCTGCTTCTTCAATATCTGATCTTCTTGCTCCAGCCGCCCAAACCAGCTCCGGTGGGACTGCCTACTCCCGCCTCCCGTGGCCGGTTGTGCTGCCGCACAGGCCGCACCGCCCCACCCTACTTCATTGCTGGCCAGGCCATTCCTCTACTCACCCACACCTCCTATTATTTTCCGGCGACGGCAGCCGGACCAGTAAACCCTCGTACTCCCCACCGCGTGGGCAACCATTGCCGAGTCTTTCCCGACTCCCTGTCGTTCCCTTCCTAGGCCTCGCCGTCGTCCACCGCCATGGTGCTCTCGACGCGGCCTGGTCAACGTGGTCAACGAACGACATCCATCGGCCGTGGATTGTACGCGCAAAATAATGATTCCTCCACCTGATAGCTGGGACCCACCGGAGGGCCTCTGTATTTCGTGAAAAAAATGTTCCCCCCGCTAACATGTCAGACCCACCAGCTATATCTTCGCACGCAAGGAAGTGCCTCCTTATTACGCACAAAAAATGAATACCCACCCTGCTAGATGGGACCCACCATAGTGGGAGGATGACTTGTGGGACAACTAAGTTGACGGGGATGGAGGGCTTTGTCAACTTAGTCAATATGAACGATTCTAGCTCCAGTGACCGTACGATGTCCATCCAACGGTCATAGTGCTTCTTCAACCTCTGGTCTTCTTGCTCCAGCCGCCCAAAGTAGCGCCGGTCGTGCCGCGTGCTCCTGCCTCTCGTGGTCTTCTGTGATGCCGCAGAGGCCTCACCGCCTCCTACTACTCCCACCGCTGGCCCAGGGTATCCCTCTACTCACCCACACCCCCTGTTATTCTGCGGCGACGGCAGCCTCACGCCGCAGCCGAACCAGTGAACCCTCGTACTCCTCTCTGCGCGGGCTACCACTGCTGCGTCTTCCCCGGCTCTGCGTCGCCCCCTTCCTAGGCCTCGCCATCGTCCAGACCACCGCCCTAGTGCTCTTGGCGCAGCATGGTCAACATGGTCAACGACCGACTTCCATCGGAAGAGTACTGTACGTGGAGAGGCCGACAGCTGGGTCCAGGCGGCCGCAAGGAAGTGCCTCCTTATTACACGCAAAATAATTATTCCTCCACCTGACAGCAGGGACCCACCGGACGGGCCACCTTATTTCGTGAAAAAAACGTTTCCCCCCTGACTCCTGGGACCCACCGGACGGGCCAGCGTATTTCGCGAAAAAAATGTTCCCCGCGCTGTCAGCTCGGACCCACCGGAAGTGCCTCCTTATTACGCAAAAAAAAAATGAATACTCCCCTTGCTAGCTGGGACCCACCATGGTGGGAGGCTGACTTGTGGGCCTACTAAGTTGACTGGGACGGGGGCCTTTGTCAACTTTAGTCAATATGAACGATTCTAGCTCCAGTGACCGTACGATGTCCATCCAACGGCCATAGTGCTTCTTCAACCTCTAGTCTTCTTGCTCCAGCCGCCCAAAGCAGCATCGGTCGTGCCGCATGCTCCTGCCTCCCGTGGTCGGCTGTGCTGCTGCGGAGGCCTCACCGCCCCCTACTATTCCCACCGCTGGCCAGGCCCTACAGCGACGGCAGCCTCACACCGCAGCCGAACCAGTGAACCCTCGTACTCCTCTCTGCGCGGGCTTCCACTGCCGCGTCTTCCCCGGCTCCCCATCGTCCCCTTCCTAGGCCTCGCCGTCGTCCACCGCCCTAGTGCTCTCGGCGCAGTGTGGTCAACGTGGTCAAGGAACGACTTCCATCGGATGTGTACTGTACGTGGAGAGGCTGACAGCTGGGTCCACGGCCGCAGCAAGGAAGTGCCTCCTTATTATGCGGAAAATAATGATTTCTCCACCTGACAGCTAGGACCCACCGGACGGGCCACTGTATTTCGCGAAAAAAATGTTTCCCCCTGACTGCTGGGACCCACCAGCTACATCTTCGCACGCAAGGAAGTGCGTCCGGGCAAAAAAACAAAACGATTCACCCCCTGACCGCTGGGACCCACCAGCGACACCTTCACACGCAAGGAAGTGCGTCCGGGCAAAAAAAATGATTCGCCCCCTGGCTACTGGGACCCACCAGCTACATCTTCGCACGCAAGGAAGTGCATCCGGGCAAAAAAAAAACGATTCGCCCCCCTGACTGCTGGGACCCACCAGCTACATCTTCGCACGCAAGGAAGTGCCTGACAATTGGGACCCACCTGGTCAAAGCGTATGTAGCATTGTCATTCTGGTTGTGAACGTGTACGTACATATATACTGGTGGATGTAGAGGCATGCACGTGTCGTAGTAGAGGCGTGCACGTAGCATGTACACGTACGTACAGCGGCGAGGGTGCAAGAAAGAAAATACAGCCACGTACGTACATACGGGCAGGGTCTCTAACGCCTATCGCACATACGTACATGGCTGGGTCGGAACGGAGAAACAACGTCGTCGTCGTGTTCATGGGGAGCCAACCGGCTGGGTCGGAAAGGAATGCGCGGTCGTGTTCATCGGGAGGGCTTGGACGGAACAGGCGATGGAAACAAGGCCTGGCGTACCGCACAACGGAGCAAACGTCCTTGTGTTCGACCGGCCACGTTCGAAACGGGGTCCTGTTGATCGGGAGGGGCCTGGCGTACCACAAAACGGAGGAAACGGACCTCCTACGGTCGAAACGGGGGTCCTGTTGATCGGGAGGGGTGTGGCGTACC
>NC_041389.1:2720575-2740025 GCF_002162155.2 Triticum dicoccoides
AATGCTCACTGTTCATCCCAGAGGCAGCATCGATCGGCT
Source organism: Triticum dicoccoides (assembly GCF_002162155.2). Lineage (NCBI taxonomy): Eukaryota > Viridiplantae > Streptophyta > Magnoliopsida > Poales > Poaceae > Triticum > Triticum dicoccoides. The sequence goes on from NC_041389.1 coordinate 2,720,615, forward strand.
TCAGTTAGCAGCACTAGCGAAGGAATCGCTCCATTGGGTTAAGTAAACAGCCATCGATCGATCGCTCGGGTTCAGTAACGCGTAGCCTGCAGTGCAATCGCTCGGGTTCAGTTAGAGCCCAACGCCTCGCTCGGCTTCAGTTAGAGCCAACACCTCGCACACATGCGCGTACGTACGAGAGAAACGCGCATCACTCCGCCCCCGACCTCCCACCGTAACCGGCAACTCCCCGAAATTTTCCTCCCCCTCGCTTCTACCACGGTTTTTTCCGTCATGGACGGCCCAAAGAATGTCATGCAGCTGCGTCTCCGGCCCGCCCAGGACGAAAAGCCCATTTTTTTTCATGATTTTTTGTCATAGAAGTAGGAGCCCAGCACATCTATGATGTACCGGGTTTTGTCACAATTATCGTCATAGAAGTGTCATATGTATGACAGGAAAAAAATTCGTTCGGCCCAAAATGTCACGGATGTGTCTTTTTTTGTAGTGTATGTAGGATACCCTTTGAGGGGAAATTAGAGGAACCACATCGTAGAGATGTGGATGGCTTTGTTAACACTATCACTGTAGGGGATCCGAAGAAGGGTTTCGATGCGAGAATCTCTAGCATACACTTTCCTATTTTATGCTACTGCCATATTTGCTAGTAGATGCTTGATTGGTCGTGGAAATAGTGGAAACTTCAATGTTCCTGATATTATAATTCTTCACCATGCCTTGTTTGGGGATAATAGTTTTAGTATGGGTGCCATCATTGCTAAACGGCTAAGCCTGAATCGTACAAAAGGCCCCATCTCTGGAGGTATCTATGTTGCACGTCTTGCTAGACATTTTGAGATACCTATTAGGCACCATGAGAAAGAGGAGACAAAATTGCCTCCTTACATTTTAAATTACAAGAGCATGGTAGCACATGAGTTCATTGTTGACAACAAAGATAAGATGCTCTTGTATAACCTGAGATTTAATAAGAAACACAATGAGACTATTATTTTGCCTGCGCCTCTGTTGTTTGATTTGATTGCAGATAATTTTCTTGTCACGCCGGAAGCGGTGTACGCTCATCGAGGCCAAGCATCCACTCCAGAACCTGAGCCTGAGCCAGAACCTGCACTGGACCCTTATCGTGCATCATCTTACCAGTGGGACCCGGAGATGGCCAGCCATTGGTATCCTGATTACACCTCCCAGTACACCGAGGAGAGTAGCCGCGGTCCTTGGCAGTAAACCAACTTAGGCCAAAAGCCTAAGCTTGGGGGAGTATGTATTTCTCACTGACTTTACATTCATGTTCACACACTATTCTAGTCATCGGTGCTCATACTCTTTCATTGTATTATCCATGCTAGTTTAATTTTCTTTTTCTAGCTTTTTCTTGTGTGTTTGTTAAACCTTGAGAAAAACCAAAAAAATAGTTAGTTTAATTTCCATGCTTGTAGTAGAAATTAAAATGAAAACCCAAAAATATTTCTCGTTCTTCTTCTTACTTGTTGGGAGCTTTCCCGTGTAAACAGTTTTCTTTTCTTTTCTTTTCTTTGGGGGTCGAGAGTAGAAGACCATATTGAAAATGTTTAGTGGCTCTCATATGCATGATTGTTTATTTAACTTAGAGCCTATATTACTCTGTCTTCTCTCTTGAGTTGAATGCTTGCAGATTCCAGCTTAGTCCAATGCACGTGCACTATTATTATTATACACATCGTTCGGTCGTGCAAGTGAAAGGCAATAATGACGATATAAGATGGACTGATTGAGATGAGAGAAGCTGGTATGAACTCGACCTCTCTTGTTTTTTAAATATGATGAGTTCATCATTCCTGATTCAACTTATTATGAAGTAAACATATTTGCAGTGACATTTAGAGATTATAGTTGCTTGTGCCATGCTTGATTAGCTATGAGTTATAATGGTTTACCTTGCGTGCCAACATGCTATTAGAATGATTATGATGTGGTATGATGGGATGGTATCCTCCTTTGAATGAATTGAGTGACTCGACTTGGCACATGTTCATGCATGTAGTTGAAACAAATCAACATAGCCTTCATGATATTTATGTTCATGGTAGATTATATCCTACTCATGCTTGTACTCGGTGTGAATTAATTTTAATGCATGTTTACGACTATTGTCGCTCTCTCAGTTGGTCGCTTCCCAGTCTTTTGCTAGCCTTCACCTGTACTAAGCAGGAATACTGCTTGTGCATCCAAACTCCTTAAACCCCAAAGTTATTCCAATGAGTCCACCATACCTTCCTATATGCGGTATTTACCTGCCGTTCCAAGTAAATTTCTATGTGCCAAACTCCAAACCTTCAAATGAAATTCTATTTTGTATGCTCGAGCAGTTCATGTTTCAACTAGGGCTGCCTATATCTTCCATGCTAGGTGGGTTATTCTCAAGAGGAGTGGACTCCGCTCCTCATTCACGAGAAAGGACAGGTAACCGGGATGCCCAGTCCCATGATCCAAAAAGATCAAAGCAAATCAATATAATTAAACAAAACTCCCCCAGGGCTGTTGTTAGTTGGAGGCACTTGTTGTTTCGAGCAAGCCATGGATTGATGCTTGTTGATGGTGGGGGAGTATAAACTTTTACCATTCTGTTTGGGAACTGCCTATAATGCATGTAGTATGGAAGATACAGCCATCTCATAGTTGTTGTGTTGACAGTGAAAGTATGCTGCTCAAAACGTTATTCAATGTCTATTTTAAAATCGAGCTCTGGCACCTCTACAAATCCCTGCTTCCCTCTGCGAAGGGCCTATCTATTTACTTTTATGTTGAGTCATCATCCCTCTTATTAAAAAGCACCCGCTCGAGAGCACACTATCATTTGCATTCATTACTATTGGTTTATATTGGGTATGACTTGACTGGATCTCTTTTACCATGAATTACAATGTTTAGTCAGTCCTTAATCTTTAAAGGTGCTCTGCATTTATGTTTTGCGGTCTCAGAAAGGGCTAGCGAGATACCATTTTGTTATATCATGTTATGATTGTTTTGAGAAAGTATTGTCATCCGAGTTTTATTATTATGACTCGCTAGCTGATTATGCTATTGATATGAGTAATTGTGAGACCTAAGTTTTATTGTGAGTATGGTTAGTTCATAATATTTGCTGAAACCTGAATGCTGGCTTTGCATGTTTACAACAACAAGAGCAAATAGAGTTTGTAAAAGTTTTTCTTTATCACTTTTAGTTTATCAACTGAATTGCCTGAGGACAAGCAAAGGTTTAAGCTTGGGGGAGTTGATACGTCTCCAACGTATCTACTTTTCCAAACACTTTTGCCCTTGTTTTGGACTCTAACTTGCATGATTTGAATGAAACTAACCAGGACTGACGATGTTTTCAGCAGAACTGCCATGATGTTGTTTTATGTGTAGAAAGCAAAAGTTCTTGGAATGACCTGAAAATCCACGGAGGCAAGTTTTGGAAAATATAAAAAATATTGGCGAAAGAATCAAGACCAGGGGCCCACACCCTGTCCACAAGGGTGGGGGGGCGCCCACCCCCTGGACGCGCCCCCTGTCTTGTGGGCCCCCTGAGGCTCCATCGACCTCAACTCCAACTCCATATATTCCGTTTCATGGAGAAAAAAATCAGAGAAAAAGTTTCATTGCGTTTTACGATACGGAGCCGCTGCCAAGCCCTAATCTCTCTCGGGAGGGCTGATCTGGAGTCCGTTCGGGGCTCCGGAGAGGGGGATTCCTCGCCGTCGTCATCATCAACCATCCTCCATCACCAATTTCATGATGCTCACCGCCGTGCATGAGTAATTCCATCGTAGGCTTGCTGGACGGTGATGGGTTGGATGAGACTTACCATGTAATCAAGTTAGTTTTGTTAGGGTTTGATCCCTAGTATCCACTATGTTCTGAGATTGATGTTGCTATGACTTTTCTATGCTTAATGCTTGTCACTAGGGCCCGAGTGCCATGATTTCAGATCTGAACCTATTATGTTTTCATGAATATATGTGTGTTCTTGATCCTATCTTGCAAGTCTATAGTCACCTATTATGTGTTATGATCCGACAACCCCGAAGTGACAATAATCGGAATACTTCTCGGAGATGACCATAGTTTGAGGAGTTCATGTATTCAATATGTGTTAATGCTTTGGTTCGGTTCTCTATTAAAAGGAGGCCTTAATATCCCTTAGTTTTCGCTAGGACCCCGCTGCCATGGGAGGGTAGGACAAAATATGCCATGCAAGTTCTTTTCCATAAGCACATATGACTATATTCGGAATACATGCCTACATTACATTATTGAATTGGAGCTAGTTCTGTGTCACCCTATGTTATAGCTATTACATGAGGAATCGCATCCTACATAATCATCCATCACTGATCCAATGCCTACGAGCTTTTCACATATTGTGCTTCGCTTATTTACTATTCCGTTGCTACTGTTACAATTCCTACAAAACTATTATCTTTACTTTTGCCATTGTTACCTTTATTATCATACTACTTTGCTACTAAATACTTTGCTGCAGATACTAAGTTATCCAGGTGTGGTTGAATTGACAACTCAACTGCTAATACTTAAGAATATTCTTTGGCTCCCCTTGTGTCAAATCAATAAATTTGGGTTGAATACCTTACCCTCAAAAGCTGTTGCGATCCCCTACACTTGTGGGTTATCAAAATGGCAGTGAACTCTGTTGAACCGGCGGTGCCCCGTTACTTACGCTGGTCTAAACAGCCCATTGTGTGGAGTCGAGAGGATCATCCACCCCGGGTTGATAATCCGGGTCACCTAGCGTTGGTGGTGGCACCTCAAGTCGGAGGTTATAAGTTCACCAAGGTGCTCATGGATGGAGGGAGCAGTATCAACATCTTGTATTATGAAACCTTCCGTCGCATGGGTTGAAAGATAAGAATCTTAAACCGTCAAACACCGTTTTTCATGGTGTGGTACTTGGTAAATCGGCTTATCCTATTGGTAAGATAGCTCTGCAGGTTGCTTTTGGAGATGATCATGATTCAAGATCAGAGACATTGACTTTTGAAGTGGTGAAAATCCAGAGCCCGTACCATGCCCTGTTTGGTCGGCGGGCTTATGCTAAGTTCATGGCAAGGCCGTGTTATGTTTATCTGCAGCTCAAGATGCCGGGTCATAAGGGGACCATCATAGTACATGGAAGCCGGAAGATCGCTTTGGAATGTGAGGAAGGTGATGCGGCTTATGCTGAGTCAGTTTGTGCAACATAGGAGTTGAAGTTCTATAAGGACAACGTTGATCCAGCAGATATGACTTCTTTGAAAAAACCAACTACAGAGCATGATCCGACTTTGAAGTTTAAATCGGCTGATGAGACTAAGTTGGTTGATTTTGTTCCTGGCAATTCATCCAAGCAATTTAGCATCAGCGCTAACCTGGATCCGAAATAGGAAAGCGCGCTCATCGAGTTCATCCGTGAGAACCAGGACATCTTTGCATGGAAACCTTCTGACATGCCAGGTGTACAGAGAGAACTCGTGGAGCACACTCTTAATATCGATCCCAAGTTTAAACCGGTCAAGCAGTTTCTCCGCCGCTTCAGTTAAGAGAGACGCAAGGCCATTGGTGAGGAGGTAGCCCGGCTCTTGGCGGCAGGTTTTATTGTGGAGGTTTTTCATCCTAAGTGGTGGGCTAACCCGATGCTAGTACTCAAGAAGAATGACACTTGGCGCATGTGTGTGGATTACACAAATTTGAACAAGGCTTGTCCAGCTGATCCCTTTTCTCTCCCTCGTATTGATCAAATCATTGATGCTACGGCGGGTTGTGAGCGTTTGAGCTTTCTGGATGCTTATTAGAGTTATCATCAGATCAAAATGGCAGTTAAGGACCGGGAGAAGATAGCTTTTATAACTCCCTTTGGAGCCTTCTGCTATGTGTCTATGCCTTTTGGGCTCAAGAGTGCCCAGGCAACTTATCAGCGATGTGTGCAGAATTGCCTTCATAATCAGATTGGGCGCAATGTTCATGCTTATGTGGATGATATCGTGGTGAAATCCAGGAAAGCAGAGACGTTAATAGATGATTTAAAGGAAACTTTTGATAGTCTCAGGGTTTATAAGATGATGCTTAATCTGGCCAAGTGTGTTTTGGTGTACCGGCAGGCAAGCTCTTGGGTTTTCTGGTGTCTAACAGGGGCATTGAAGCTAATCCGGAAAAGATCAAGGCTAGGACGTCCCTGGCTAAACCGGCATGTATCAACAATGTTTAACGTCTGGCGGGTCATATTGCAGCATTAAGCCGGTTTATCAGCTGGTTGGGAGAGAAGGCGATCCCTCTATATCAGATGATGAGAAAGGCAGACAATTTTATCTGGAGTGATGTTGCTAATGCGGCATTTGAGGATCTGAAGAAGCAGTTAGCTGAGCTGCCTGTTCTTGCTGCCCCCCTTGATAAAGAACCATTGCTGTTATATGTGGCTGCTAACGCCCGGGCTGTCAGCGTGGCTATTGTGGTGGTGCGCAAGGGGGCAGGTAAGGAGTATCCGGTTCAGCGGGCGGTTTATTACATCAGCGAGGTGCTTATTGAGTCAAAACAGAGATATCCTCATTGGCAGAAGCTGGTGTATGGAGTCTTTATGGCGAGCCGAAAGCTTAAGCAAATACTTTCAGGGCCATCCCATTAGTGTGGTCAGTTCCGCTCCTTTGAGAGATATCATTCAAAAAAGGGAGGCGACTGACCGGATTGCTAAGTGGGCTATCGAGCTTGGAACTCACGGGTTAAAATATATGCCTCGCACAACCATCAAGTCCCAAGCGCTTGTGGATTTCATCAACGACTGGACAGAGTTGCAGGCACCGGAGGATAAACCGGATAACACATACTGGACTATTCACTTTGACGGGTCTAGACAATTGGAGGGCTCGGGGGCTGGAGTGGTTCTTACTTCCCCTCGAGGTGACAAATTTTGTTATGTTCTCCGCTTGATGTTTCCTTGTACTAACAATGCAGCTGAGTATGAGGCCTTGCTCCACGGTCTTCGGATGGCTAAGGAGATGAACTTAATCCGGGTACGATGCTTTGGGGACTCTGATCTGGTGGCTCAGCAAGTCTCTGGTACTTGGGATTCTAAGGATCCACTCATGGCGGCTTATCAGCGTGAGGTGGATGTCATTGCTGGTCACTTCAAGGGTTACCAGGTCGAGCACATTGACCGGCGCAAGAATGAAGCGGCGAACGCTTTAAGCCGGCTGGTATCTCAGCGTAAACCGGTGCCGCCCAATGTTTTCCTCGACGTTTTGCATAACCCATCGGTCAAAATACCAACGGAGGACGATCTGGTTGTTCCTGACCCGGAGGCTCAATTGGTAGCAGTTCTTCATGCTATCCCTGACTGGACGGTGCCCTACTTGGCGTATATGACCCGGGGCGAGTTACCCGAGGATGAAGTTTTGACCAGACAGATAATCCGGCAGTCCAAGTCCATGACTATTGTCAATGGCGAGTTACATCACTGCAGTGTCTCAGGGGCATTTCAGCACTGTGTTTCTCCTGTAGAAGGCTGTGAGATCTTGCGTGAAATCCACAAAGGGGATTGTGGTCATCATGCCGGTTCAAAATCCCTTGTGGCTAAGGCTTTTCGACACGGTTTTTACTGGCTAACAGCTCATGCTGATGCTGAGGATTTGGTCAGGAAGTGTGACGGTTGTCAGAAGTTTTCATGTCGGGCCCATGTTCCGGCTCAGGAGTTAAGGATGATTCCAATAACCTGGCCGTTTGTAACTTGGGGGCTAGATATGGTTGGGACCTTTAAGAGGTCCAAGGACAAGAAGATCCACCTTTTGGTGGCAGTTGATAAGTTCACCAAGTGGGTGGAAGCAGAGCCAGTCAGCAAGTGTGACGCAGCCACGGCGGTTCAATTCATGAAGAAGGTGATTTTCCGCTTTGGTTTTCCACACAGCATCATAACAGATAATGGCACGAACCTCTCCAAGGGTGCTATGGAAGAGTTCTGTTAGCGTGAGCACATCCGGCTTGATGTGTCATCAGTGGCTCACCCCCGGTCCAATGGTCAAGCAAAGAGAGCAAATCAAGAAATCCTAAAAGGTATCAAGCCCCGGCTTATGGTCCCTTTGCAGAGGACGCCGGGTTGTTGGGTTGAAGAGTTGCCTTCCGTATTATGGAGCATTAACACCACCCCCAATAGATCTACGAGTTATACACCCTTCTTCATGGTTTATGGAGTGGAAGCAGTTCTCCCAAGTGATATTCACCATGACTCACCCCGAGTGGTAGCTTATGTTGAAGTAGACAATGAAAGGGCACGCCAAGATGCATTGGACCTGTTAGATGAAAAAAGGGACATAGCGGCAGCTCGTTCGGTGATTTATCAGCAAGACCTGCGGCGTTATCATAGCCACCGGGTTAAAACCAGAGCTTTTCAAGAAGGCGACTTAGTGCTCAGGCTTATCCAAGATCAGACCGATACGCACAAGTTATCCCCACCTTGGGAAGGGCCCTTTGTGGTCAGCAAGAATCTGAACAACGGGTCATACTACCTTATCGATGTTCAAGAGCACAAGGACTCATGCAAGTCAGAGGAGGAGACCTGCCAGCTGTGGAATATTGCTCATCTTTGGCCTTACTACACCTGAGCCATAGGCTCCTATTATGTACATATTATTGACAATGTATATATTATGATCAATATAATAAACCGGCATCCTTGCTAAAGCAGGGCCTCTGTCGTTCGTCTTCAAAAAAAATCTTGGTTACATGGGGACTTCTGCTTATAAAGCGGAGCTTTGTTTATCCATTAATTCGGCTTATAAAGCTACAAAAAAGAGCTTGGGGGCTTCATACCCAATATCATAAGGAGCCAAAGAGAGTTTATTGCAAAGCATAACTCAAACATAGGCGCCCACTGAGCACAACTCAAAATATTGCTTGGGGGATCTTTTCTTCTACAAGAACAAAGAATCTACACCTTGCAATAGGCTATAAAAGCCAGGCTTGAAAGCCAGGTGTATTCACCTAAAACCCTGGGTTAACCTGCCTTCATCAAGCAAGTCACTCTGCCCAGGTAATCCTGGTATGACCCGCCGAACGTTTGACAAGTCAATCTTATATAGACCCTGAACTTGTCAAAGTTAAAACAACGATTGGTTAATGTGAGGTCCATCTTAAAAGGCTTTGTGAAATGGTTTGACTCAATGGCCTGGCAGCCCATCAAAAGCCTCGCCTTTTTACATATTTTATTTGCAAACCTTTCTTTTCGTTTTTTATTTCGATGAGGTTTATATTCAAAGCGGTGCTTGCTAAACCGGTCTGGCTTTTAAGTTGCCAAGTACAAATTTATAAGATGACCAGGTGTCAATTGGCCCGGCTTGGCTTTCAACTATAAGTTGTCCGTAAACTATCAATTATAATCCGCTATTTGTTAAACCGGTCTAGCTTCGACTATAAGTCGCCAGAATGATCATCCAGTGTTTATTATAACCCGGCATGGCTTCATCATAAACCAGCAAACCATGGTGGGAATTATCAACACTCAAGATTTGGGTTATCACTCTTACTACAATGAAGTTGATAAATCAACGATGTGATTCACTGTCACAGGTATGATATATTTCATATTTAGTTATTCTTCAACATACAACCTTGGTTATAAACCCTGGCTTTGTATTGGGTATCATAACCCATCCGGTGGTAAACCGCCAGGACAGTTTTAAGTTTATTTTATGCAGAAACAGGATTGCAGAAAGCTGCTAAGGATCATAAGCAGACATAGCATAATCATGACAGATTAACAGTATTATGCAAAGTAAATATGCACGGCGGCATAGCAGAGCAAGTGTTTAAACTAGCCTATTGCAAGGCGCTTCGACGGCCCAAAAGAATAATTGTTTATCACACTGATGAAAATGTGCAGAAGATAAACCGACCTCCGGATCATGATTCTTCCTGAGGCTGACTTGAAGGTTGTAGATCATCCTGCGCTGGTTCAACCTCCGCCTCTCCACCCAGCGGCTGGAAGTCAATGGTTTCCCAGTCAATCCCAGTTAAAGCTCGGAAGACAACTTCATTGCTTATAAGATCGGACGGTTCAATATCAGGGGCGTAGGTATCCTTACGGATTGGCGGGATAAGATTTTGCACATCGTATACAGGTGCATCAATCCATTTGTTGTCTGCTTCATAAATTGACTGGTGGAAAGACAAATCAGTCTCTTCAGTCAATTTACTTGCAAGTGGACGCATTTCCTTCGTCAAAACCCTGAGGTCATCATTGTCAAAATTTGACCCATCCTCTTTTTGGCTGGGATAGCCATTTCCAATGTCTTCCAGATCAAGATCAGATATCCAGGCCTTGGCCCGAGTCAATGCAGACAGAGCACCGGCTCTTGCAGCTGATCTCTTCAATTCTTCAAGCTGGGTAGGCGTCATGGATAATTTCTCCAATGTTTCCTTTATTAAAGTTGGAGGCGGTTTATTATATAATGTTGTGCAGATGACCCGTTGAGCGCCGGTATATAACTGCTCTATCAATGTATAGGCAACCTTCAGTTTTTTGCGCATGTCCGAGCCAAGATGAGTAACACGGATACCTGCAAAGATCAAAAGTATTATTAAACCGGCAGTTTCATGACCAGTACTTATTTAAAGCTTATGAAGAGGTTTTTACCGAAGATAGCAGAAGTCATAGCATTGATTTGTTATTTCAAGCCAGTCAATTCTTCTGTTAGCGGGTTAAGGGCTACTTCAGCATCTTCCGCCCGCTTTAGCAGAGTTGCTTTTTCAGTTTCCCACTTTTCCCGCTCACCCTTAAAGCCATCCTTCAATTGTTCCATGGCTGTTAAAGCGTCGGTCAACTCTTCTTTAGCCTTGGATGTTTCTACTTGCTGGGACTTGATATTTTCCTGAAGGTCGGCGATTTGAGATTCCTCTTTGGTTAGATCAGCCTGCAAGAGACAGTTAATGAGTTGGTAGTACATATTTGAAGTCCCAAGCACATAACAAGTTATACACTTGGCACTTGGGGGCTAATGCGGATTGCTTTTTATCAACTGATATTTTAAGTCCCAAGCACATAACAAGTTATACAGTTGGAACTTGGGGGCTAATGCATATCGGATCAATTCAAAGTTATGGAGTTTTTCTCAATAAACCGTATTATATTGATGCTTATCAGAAATTTTGGAAACTGCAAGATAGAAGATGTACCGGTTCATCCTAAAGGTATAAACCGGTCCATGGGGGCTACGCAAGCAAAATTCAATATTATTCTACTACAAGTCCCGGTTCACATTCATATTATGAACCGGCCCTTGGGGGTGCTACGTCTTGAGCTTGCGTTGGTTTTCCTTGAAGAGGAAAGGGTGATGCAGCAATAGTAGCGTAAATATTTCCCTCAGTTTTTGAGAACCAAGGTATCAATCCAGTAGGAGGCTCCTCAAAAGTACAACGCACCTACACAAACAAACAAAGAACTCGCAACCAACACAATAAAGGGGTTGTCAATCCCTTCACGGCCACTTGCGAAAGTGAGATCTGATAGAGATAGTATGATAAGATAAATATATTTTTGGTATTTTATAATATAGATGCAAAAAGTAAAGATGCAAATAAAAGTAGATTGGAAGCAAATATGATAAGAGATAGATGTTGGGGAACGTAGTAATTTCAAAAAATTTCCTACGTACACGCAAGATCATGGTGATGGCATAGCAACGAGAGGGGAGAGTGTCCGTCCACGTACCCTCGTAGACCGTAAGCGGAAGCGTTATGACAACGCGGTTGATGTAGTCGTACGTCTTCATGATCCGACCGATCCAAGCACCGAACGTACGACACCTCCGAGTTCAGCACACGTTCAGCTCGATGACGATCCCCGGGCTCCGATCCAGCAAAGCTTCGGGGATGAGTTCCGTCAGCACGACGGCGTGGTGACGATGATGATGCTCCACCGGCGCAGGGCTTCGCCTAAACTCTGCGACGATATGACCGAGGTGGAATATGGTGGAGGGGAGCACCGCACACGGCTAAGGAACGATCCGTAGATCAACTTGTGTGTTATGGGGTGCCCCCCTGCCCCCGTATATAAAGGAGGGAGAGGGAGGTGCGGCCGGCCCCTTTGGGGTGCGCCTGGAGGAGTCCTACTCCCACCGGGAGTAGGACTCCCCCCTCTTGCCTTGGTGGAGAAGGAAAGGGGCGAGGGGAAAGAAGAAAGGGGGGCACCCCCCCCCCCTTCCTTGTCTTATTCGGACTAGGGGGAGGGGGCGCGCGGCCTGCCCTGGCCGGCCCTCCTCTTCTCCCTCATGGCCCACTAAGGCCCATTAACCCCCGGGAGGGTTCCGGTAACCCCCCGGTGTTCCGGTAAAATCCCTATTTCACCCGGAACCTTTCCGATGTCCAAACATAGGCTTCCAATATATCAATCTTTATGTCTCGACCATTTCGAGACTCCTCGTCATGTCCGTGATCACATCCGGGACTCCGAACAAACTTCGGTACATCAAAACTTATAAACTCATAATAAAACTGTCATCGTAACATTAAGCGTGCGGACCCTACGGGTTCGAGAACTATGTAGACATGACCTAGAACCATTCTAGGTCAATAACCAATAGCGGGACCTGGATGCCCATATTGGTTCCTTCATATTCTACGAAGATCTTTGTTGGTCAAACCGCATAACAATATACGTTGTTCCCTTTGTCATCGGTATGTTACTTGCCCGAGATTTGATCATCGGTATCCAATACCTAGTTCAATCTCGTTACCGGCAAGTCTCTTTACTCGTTCCGTAATGCATCATCCCGTAACCAACTCATTTGGTCACATTGCTTGCAAGGCTTATAATGATGTGCATTACCGAGAGGGCCCAGAGATACCTCTCCGACAATCGGAGTGACAAAACCTAATCTCAAAATACACCAACTCAACATGTACCTTCGGAGACACATTTAGTACTCCTTTATAATCACCCAGTTACGTTGGGACGTTTGGTAGTACCCAAAGTGTTCCTCCGGTAAACAGGAGTTGCATATTTCTCATAGTTACAGGAACATGTATGAGTCATGAAGAAAGCAATAGCAGTATACTAAACGATCAAGTGCTACGCTAACGGAATGGGTCATGTCAATCACATCATTCTTCTAATGATGTGTTCCCATTAATCAAATGACAACACATGTCTATGGTTAGGAAACATAACCATCTTTGATTAATGAGCTAGTCAAGTAGAGGCATACTAGTGACTATATGTTTGTCTATGTATTCACACATGTATCATGTTTCCGGTTAATACAATTCTAGCATGAATAATAAACATTTATCATGATATGAGGAAATAAATAATAACTTTATTATTGCCTCTAGGGCATATTTCCTTCAGTCTCCCACTTGCACTAGAGTCAATAATCTAGATTACATAGTAATGATTCTAACACCCATGGAGTCTTGGTGTTGATCATGTTTTGCTCGTGAGAGAGGCTTAGTCAACGGGTCTGCAACATTCAGATCCGTATGTATTTTGCAAATCTCTATGTCTCCCACTTGGACTTGGTCCCGAATGGAATTGAAGGGTCTCTTGATGTGCTTGGTCCTCTTGTGAAATCTGGATTCCTTTGCCAAAGCAATTGCACCAGTATTGTCACAGAAGATCTTCATTGGTCCCAATGCACTAGGTATGACACCTAGATCGGTAATGAACTCCTTCATCCAGACTCCTTCATTTGCTGCTTCAGAAGTAGCTATGTACTCCGCTTCACATGTAGATCCCGCCACGACGCTTTGTTTAGAACTGCACCAACTTACAGCTCCACCGTTTAATAAAAACACGTATCCGGTTTGCGATTTGGAATCGTCCGGATCAGTGTCAAAGCTTGCATCAACGTAACCATTTACGACTAGCTCTTTATCACCTCCATATACGAGAAACATATCCTTAGTCCTTTTCAGGTATTTCAGGATGTTCTTCACCGCTGTCCAGTGATCCACTCCTGGATTACTTTGGTACCTTCCTGCCAAGCTTATTGCTAAGCATACGTCAGGTCTAGTACACAGCATTGCATACATGATAGAGCCTATGGCTGAAGCATAGGGAACATCTTTCATTTTCTCTCTATCTTCTGTTGTGGTCGGGCATTGAGTTTGACTCAACTTCACACCTTGTAGCACAGGCAAGAAACCTTTCTTTGCCTGATCCATTTTGAACTTTTTCAAAAGTTTGTCAAGGTATGTGCTTTGTGAAAGTCCTATTAAGCGTCTTGATCTATCTCTATAGATCTTGATGCCCAATATGTAAGTAGCTTCACCGAGGTCTTTCATTGAAAAACTTTTATTCAAGTATCCCTTTATGCTATCCAGAAATTCTATATCATTTCCAATTAATAATATGTCATCTACATATAAAATCAGAAATGCTACAGAGCTCCCACTCACTTTCTTGTAAATACAGGCTTCTCCAAAAGTCTGTATAAAACCATATGCTTTGATCACACTATCAAAACGTTTATTCCAACTCCGAGATGCTTGCACCAGTCCATAAATGGATCGCTGGAGCTTGCACACTTTGTTAGCACCTTTTGGATCAACAAAACCTTCTGGTTGCATCATATACAACTCTTCTTCCAGAAATCCATTCAAGAATGCAGCTTTTACATCCATTTGCCAAATTTCATAATCATGAAATGCAGCAATAGCTAACATGATTCGGATAGACTTAAGCATCGCTACGGGTGAGAAAGTCTCATCGTAGTCAACCCCATGAACTTGTCGAAAACCTTTCGCAACAAGTCGAGCTTTATAGACAATTATATTACCATCAGCGTCAGTCTTCTTCTTAAAGATCCATTTATTCTCAATGGCTTGCCGATCATCGGGCAAGTCAACCAAAGTCCATACTTTGTTTTCGTACATGGATCCCATCTCAGATTTCATGGCCTCTAGCCATTTTGCGGAATCTGGGCTCATCACCGCTTCCTCATAGTTCGTAGGTTCATCATGGTCAAGTAACATGACTTCCAGAATAGGATTACCATACCACTCTGGTGTGGATCTTACTCTGGTAGACCTATGAGGTTCAGTAGAAACTTGATCTGAAGTTTCATGATCAATATCATCAGCTTCATCACTAGGTTGTGTAGTTGTCACAGGAACCGGTTCTTGTGATGAACTACTTTCCAACAAGGGAGTAGATACAGTTATCTCATCAAGTTCTACTTTCCTCCCACTCACTTCTTTCGAGAGAAACTCCTTCTCTAGAAAGGATCCGATTTCAGCAACGAAAATCTTGCCCTCAGATCTGTGATAGAAGGTGTACCCAATAGTCTCTTTTGGGTATCCTATGAAGACATATTTCTCCGATTTGGGTTCGAGCTTATCTAGTTGAAGTTTCTTCACATAAGCATCGCAGCCCCAAACTTTAAGCAACGACAACTTTGGTTTCTTGCCAAACCATAGTTCATAAGGTGTCATCTCAACGGATTTTGATGGTGCCCTATTTAACATGAATGCGGCCGTCTCTAAAGCATAACCCCAAAACGATAGCGGTAAATCAGTAAGAGACATCATAGATCGCACCATATCTAGTAAAGTACGATTACGATGTTCGGACACACCATTTCGTTGTGGTGTTCCGGGTGGCGTGAGTTGCGAAACTATTCCGCATTGTTTCAAGTGTAGACCAAACTCGTAACTCAAATATTCTCCTCCACGATCAGATCATAGAAACTTTATTTTCTTGTTACGATGATTTTCCACTTCACTCTGAAATTCTTTGAACTTTTCAAATGTTTCAGACTTGTGTTTCATTAAGTAGATATACCCATATCTGCTCAAATCATCTGTGAAGGTGAGAAAATAACGATACCTGCCGCGAGCCTCAACATTCATTGGACCACAAACATCAGTATGTATGATCTCCAACAATCAGTTGCTCGCTCCATAGTTCCGGAGAACGGCGTTTTAGTCATCTTGCCCATGAGGCACGGTTCGCAAGTACCAAGTGATTCATAATCAAGTGATTCCAAAAGCCCATCAGTATGGAGTTTCTTCATGCGCTTTACACCGATATGACCTAAACGGCAGTGCCACAAATAAGTTGCACTATCGTTATCAACTCTGCATCTTTTGGTTTCAACACTATGAATATGTGTATCACTACTATCGAGATTCAATAAAAATAGACCACTCTTCAAGGGTGCATGACCATAAAAGATATTACTCATATAAATAGAACAACCATTATTCTCTGATTTAAATGAATAACCGTCTCGCATCAAGCAAGATCCAGATATAATGTTCATGCTTAACGCTGGCACCAAATAACAATTATTTAGGTCTAAAACTAATCCCGATGGTAGATGTAGAGGTAGCGTGCCGACCGCGATCACATCGACTTTGGAACCATTTCCCACGCGCATCGTCACCTCGTCCTTAGCCAATCTTCGCTTAATTCGTAGTCCCTGTTTCGAGTTGCAAATATTAGCAACAGAACCAGTATCAAATACCCAGGTGCTACTGCGAGCATTAGTAAGGTACACATCAATAACATGTATATCACATATACCTTTGTTCACTTTGCCATCCTTCTTATCCGCCAAATACTTGGGGCAGTTCCGCTTCCGGTGTCCAGTCTGCTTGCAGTAGAAGCACTCAGTTTCAGGCTTAGGTCCAGACTTGGGTTTCTTCTCTTGAGCAACAACTTGCTTGCTGTTCTTTTTAAAGTTCCCCTTCTTCTTCCCTTTGCCCTTTTTCTTGAAACTGGTGGTCTTGTTAACCATCAACACTTGATGCTCCTTTTTGATTTCTACCTCCGCAGCTTTTAGCATTGCGAAGAGCTCGGGAATAGTTTTGTTCATCCCTTGCATATTATAGTTCATCTGAAGCTCTTGTAGCTTGGTGGCAGTGATTGGAGAATTCTGTCAATGACACTATCATCAGGAAGATTAACTCCCAGTTGAATCAAGTGATTATTATACCCAGACATTTTGAGTATGTGTTCACTGACAGAACTATTCTCCTCCATCTTGCAGCTATAGAACTTATTGGAGACTTCATATCTCTCAATCCGGGCATTTGCTTGAAATATTAACTTCAACTCCTGAAACATCTCATATGCTCCATGACGTTCAAAACGTCGTTGAAGACCCGGTTCTAGGCCGTAAAGCATGGCACACTAAACTATCGAGTAGTCATCAGCTTTGCTCTGCCAGACGTTCTTAACGTCGTCAGTTGCATCAGCAGCAGGCCTGGCACCCAGCGGTGCTTCCAGGACGTAACTTTTCTGTGCAGCAATGAGGATAATCCTCAGGTTACGGACCCAGTCCGTGTAATTGCTACCATCATCTTTCAACTTTGTTTTCTCAAGGAACGCATTAAAATTTAACGGAACAACAGCACGAGCCATCTATCTACAAACAAACATAGACAAGCAAAATACTATCAGGTACTAAGTTCATGATAAATTTAAGTTCAATTAATCATATTACTTAAGAACTCCCACTTAGACAGACATCTCTCTAGTCATCTAAGTGATCACGTGATCCAAATCAACTAAACCATGTCCGATCATCACGTGAGATGGAGTAGTTTCAATGGTGAACATCACTATGTTGATCATATCTACTATATGATTCACGTTCGACCTTTCGGTCTCCGTGTTCCGAGGCCATATCTGTATATGCTAGGCTCGTCAAGTATGACCTGAGTATTCCGCGTGTGCAACTGTTTTGCACCCGTTGTATTTGAACGTAGAGCCTATCACACCCGATCATCACGTGGTGTCTCAGTACGAAGAACTTTCGCAACGGTGCATACTCAGGGAGAACACTTCTTGATTATTAAGTGAGAGATCATCTTAAAATGCTACCGTCAATCAAAGCAAGATAAGATGCATAAAGGATAAACATCACATGCAATCAATATAAGTGATATGATATGGCCATCATCATCTTGTGCTTGTGATCTCCATCTTCGAAGCACCGTCGTGATCACCATTGTCACCGGCGTGACACCCTGATCTCCATCGTAGCATCGTTGTCGTTACGCCATCTATTGCTTCTACGACTATCGCTACTGCTTAGTGATAAAGTAAAGCAATTACAGGGCGTTTGCATTTCATACAATAAAGCGACAACCATATGGCTCCTGCCAGTTGCCGATAACTTCGGTTACAAAACATGATCATCTCATACAATAAAATATAGCATCACGTCTTGACCATATCACATCACAACATGCCCTGCAAAAATAAGTTAGACGTCCTCTACTTTGTTGTTGCAATTTTTTACGTGGCTGCTACGGGCTTAGCAAGAACCGTTCTTACCTACACATCAAAACCACAACGATAGTTTGTCAAGTTGGTGTTGTTTTAACCTTCGCAAGGACCGGGCGTAGCCACACTCAGTTCAACTAAAGTGAGAGAGACAGACACCCGCCGGTCACCTTTAAGCAACGAGTGCTCGTAGCGGTGAAACCAGTCTCGCGTAAGCGTACGCGTAATGTCGGTCCGGGCCGCTTCATCTCACAATGCCGTTGAACCAAAGTATGACATGCTGGTAAGCAGTATGACTTATATCGCCCACAACTCACTTGTGTTCTACTCGTGCATATAACATCAACGCATAAAACCTAGGCTCGGATGCCACTGTTGGGGAACGTAGTAATTTCAAAAAAATTCCTACGTACACGCAAGATCATGTTGATGGCATAGCAAAGAGAGGGGAGAGTGTCCGTCCACGTACCCTCGTAGACCGTAAGCGGAAGCGTTATGACAACGTGGTTGATGTAGTCGTACGTCTTCACGATCCGACCGATCCAAGCACCGAACGTATGGCACCTCCGAGTTCAGCACACGTTCAGCTCGATGACGATCCCCGGGCTCCGATCCAGCAAAGCTTCGGGGATGAGTTCCGTCAGCACGACGGCGTGGTGACGATGATGATGCTCCACCGGCGCAGGGCTTCGCCTAAACTCTGCGACGATATGACCGAGGTGGAATATGGTGGAGGGGGGCACCACACACGGCTAAGGAACGATCCGTAGATCAACTTGTGTGTTATGGGGTGCCCCCCTGCCCCCGTATATAAAGGAGGGAGGGGAAGGTGCGGCCGGCCCCTTTGGGGTGCGCCTGGAGGAGTCCTACTCCCACCGGGAGTAGGACTCCCCCCTCTTGCCTTGGTGGAGAAGGAAAGGGGGGAGGGGAAAGAGGAAAGGGGGCGCCGCCCCCCCCCCCCCTTCCTTGTCCTATTCGGACTAGGGGGGAGGGGGCGCGCGGCCTGCCCTGGCCGGCCCTCCTCTTCTCCCTCATGGCCCACTAAGGCCCATTAACCCCCGGGAGGGTTCCAGTAACCCCCCAGTGTTCCGGTAAAATCCCGATTTCACCCGAAACCTTTCCGATGTCCAAACATAGGCTTCCAATATAGCAATCTTTATGTCTCGACCATTT
>NC_041389.1:2740189-2767306 GCF_002162155.2 Triticum dicoccoides
CTTTGGGGTGCGCCTGGAGGAGTCCTACTCCCACCGGGAGTAGGACTCCCCCCTCTTGCCTTGGTGGAGAAGGAAAGGGGGGAGGGGAAAGAGGAAAGGGGGCGCCGCCCCCCCCCCCCCTTCCTTGTCCTATTCGGACTAGGGGGGGGGGGGCGCGCGGCCTGCCCTGGCCGGCCCTCCTCTTCTCCCTCATGGCCCACTAAGGCCCATTAACCCCCGGGAGGGTTCCAGTAACCCCCCAGTGTTCCGGTAAAATCCCGATTTCACCCGAAACCTTTCCGATGTCCAAACATAGGCTTCCAATATAGCAATCTTTATGTCTCGACCATTTCGAGACTCCTCGTCATGTCCGTGATCACATCCGGGACTCCGAACAAACTTCGGTACATCAAAACTTATAAACTCATAATAAAACTGTCATCGTAACATTAAGCGTGCGGACCCTACGGGTTCGAGAACTATGTAGACATGACCTAGAACCATTCTCGGTCAATAACCAATAGTGGGACCTGGATGCCCATATTGGTTCCTTCATATTCTACGAAGATCTTTATCGGTCAAACCGCATAACAATATACGTTGTTCCCTTTGTCATCGGTATGTTACTTGCCCGAGATTTGATCGTCGGTATCCAATACCTAGTTCAATCTCGTTACCGGCAAGTCTCTTTACTCGTTCCGTAATGCATCATCCCGTAACCAACTCATTTGGTCACATTGCTTGCAAGGCTTATAATGATGTGCATTACCGAGAGGGCCCAGAGATACCTCTCCAACAATCAGAGTGACAAAACCTAATCTCGAAATACACCAACTCAACATGTACCTTCGGAGACACCTGTAGTACTCCTTTATAATCACCCAGTTACGTTGTGACGTTTGGTAGTACCCAAAGTGTTCCTCCTGTAAACGGGAGTTGCATATTTCTCATAGTTACAGGAACATGTATAAGTCATGAAGAAAGCAATAGCAGTATACTAAACGATCAAGTGCTAGGCTAATGGAATGGGTCATGTCAATCACATCATTCTTCTAATGATGTGATCCCATTAATCAAATGACAACACATGTCTATGGTTAGGAAACATAACCATCTTTGATTAATGAGCTAGTCAAGTAGAGGCATACTAGTGACTATATGTTTGTCTATGTATTCACACATGTATCATGTTTCCGGTTAATACAATTCTAGCATGAATAATAAACATTTATCATGATATGAGGAAATAAATAATAACTTTATTATTGCCTCTAGGGAATATTTCCTTCAATAGACCCGGGGGCCATAGGTTTCACTAGAGGCTTCTCTCAAGATAGCATAAGTATTACGGTGGGTGAACAAATTATTGTCGAGCAATTGATAGAAAAGCGAATAATTATGAGATTATCTAGGCATGATCATGTATATAGGCATCACGTCCACAACAAGTAGACCGACTCCTGCCTGCATCTACTACTATTACTCCACACATCGACCGACTCCTACCTGCATCTAGAGTATTAAGTTCATAAAGAACAGAGTAACGCATTAAGCAAGATGACATGATGTAGAGGGATAAACTCAAGCAATATGATATAAACCCCATCTTTTTATCCTTGATGGCAACAATACAATACGTTTCTTGTTGCCCCTGCTGTCACTGGGAAAGGACACCGCAAGATTGAACCCAAAGCTAAGCACTTCTCCCATGGCAAGAAAGATCAATCTAGTAGGCCAAACCAAACTAATAATTCGAAGAGACTTGCAAAGATAACTCAATCATACATAAAAGAATTAAGAGAAGATTCAAATATTATTCATAGATAAGCTTGATCATAAACCCACAATTCATCAGATCTCGACAAACACACTGCAAAAAGAGTTTACATCGAATAGATCTCCACAAGAGAGGGGGAGAACATTATATTGAGATCTAAAAAGAGAGAAGAAGCCATCTAGCTAATAACTATGGACCCGTAGGTCTATGGTAAACTACTCACAACTCATCGGAGGGGCAAGGATGTTGATGTAGAAGCCCTCCATGGTTGATTCCCCCTCCGGCGGACCGCCGGCGAAGGCTCCAAGATGGGGTCTCGCGGATACAGAAGGTTACGGCGGTGGAAATTTTGTTTAGGTGGCTCCCTGGATGTTTTCGGGGTATGTAGGCTTATATAGGAGGAAGAAGTACGTCGGTGGCTGCCCGAGGGGCCCACGAGATAGGGGGCGCGCCCTATAGGGGGGGCTCCTATCTCGTGGAGGCCTCAGCTGCTTCTTGACTTGCACTCTAAGTCCTCTGGATCACGTTCGTTCCAAAAATCATGCTCCCAAAAGTTTCATTCCGTTTGGACTCCGTTTGATATTCCTTTTCTTCGAAATACTGAAATAGGCAAAAAAACAGCAATACGGGCTGGGCCTCCGATTAGTAGGTTAGTCCCAAAAATGATATAAATGTGTAAAATAAAGCCCATAAACATCCAAAAGGGGTAATATAATAGCATGGAACAATCAAAAATTATAGATACGTTGGAGACGTATCAAGCATCCCCAAGCTTAATTCATGCTCGTCCTCGAGTAGGTAAATGATAAAAAGAGAATTTTTGATGTGGAATGCTACCTAGCATAATTCTTAATGTAATTTTCTTTATTGTGGCATGAATGTTCAGATCCAAATGATTCAAAATAAAAGTTCATATTGATAAAAGAAATAGTAACACTTCAAGCATACTAATCAAAGTAATCATGCCTTCTCAAAATAACATGGCAAAAGAAAGTTCATCCCTACAAAATCATATAGTTAGGCTATGCTTCATTTTCATAACACAAAGATGTTCCCAACTTCTATACTCCCGATGACAAGCCAATCAATTGTTTCATACTTAAATAATCTCAAACTTTTTCAACCTTCACGCAATACATGAGCGTGAACCATGGATATAGCACTATGGGTGGAATAGAATATGATGATGGGGATTGTGTGGAGAAGACAAAAAAGGAGAAAGTCTCACATTGACGAGGATAATCAACGGGCTATGGAGATGCTCATCAATTGATGTCAACATGAGGAGTAGGGATTGCCATGCAACGGATGCACTAGAGCTATAAATGAATGCTCAACAAAAGAAAACTAGTGGGTGTGCATCCAACTTGCTTGCTCACGGAGACCTAGGGCATTTGAGGAAGCCCATTGTAGGAATATACAAGCCAAGTTCTATAATGAAAAATTCCCACTAGTATGAAAAAGACAACTTATGAGACTCACTATATGAAAAACATGGTGCTACTTTCAAGCACAATATATGAGACTCACTACATGAAGAACAAGGTGCTACTTTGAAGCACAAGTGTGGAAAAAGAGATAGTAACATTGCCCCTTTTATTTTTTATTTTTTTTATTTTTCTTTTTTTGGGCCTTTTTTTGCCTTTCTTCTTTTTTTTTCTTTTTTGGGCAATGCTCTAATAATGATGATCATCACACTTTCATTGATTACAACATATGAATTACAACTCGAAATTAGAACAAGATATGACTCTATATGAATGCCTCCGGCGGTGTACCAGGATGGTGCAATGAATCAAGAGTGACATGTATGAAAATTAATGCATGGTGGCTTTGCCACAAATACGATATCAACTACATGATCATGCAATGGCAATATGACAAAAGTGAAGTATGTCATGATGATGAACGGAACAATGGAAAGTTGCATGGCAATATATCTCGGAATGGCTATGGAAATGCCATAATAGTAGGTATGGTGGCTGTTTTGAGGAAGATATAAGGAGGTTTATATGTGATAGAGCGTATCGAATCACGGGGTTTGGATGCACCGGTGAAGTTTGCACCAACTCTCAAGGTGAGAAAGGGCAATGCACGGTACCGAAGAGGCTAGCAATGGCGGAAAGGTAAAAGTGTGTATAATCCATGGACTCAAGATTAGTCAAAAGAACTCGTATACTTATTGCAAAAATTTAGAAGTCATCAAAAATCAAGCACTACGCGCATGCTCCTAGGGGGATAGATTGGTAGGAAAAGACCATCGCTCGTCCCCGACCGCCACTCATAAGGATGCACAAGCCAGGTACACTTCATGTTTCAAATTTGTTACACAACTTTAACCATACGTGCATGCTACGGGACTTGCTAACTTCAACACAAGCATTCTTTAAATTCATAATCACCCAACTAGCATGACTTTAATATCACTACCTCCCTATCTCAAAACAATTATCAAGTATCAAATTCATCATAGCATCCAATTCACTTCCTATGATAGTTTTTATTATACCCAACTTGGATGCCTACCATTCTAGGACCAATTTTATAACCATAGCAAATACCATTCTGTTCTAAAAGACTCTCAAAATAATATAAGTGAAGCATGATATACTAGCAATTTCTTCAAAATTAAGTCACTGTCGTGCTCTAAAAGATATAAGTGAAGCACTAGAGAAAAAACTATCAAGCTCAAAAGATATAAGTGAAGCACATAGAGTATTCTAGCAAATTCTAATCAAGTAGGCTTCTCCCAAAAGGTGTGTACAACAAGGATGATTGCGGTAAACTAAAAAGCAAACACTAATATAATACACGACGCTCCAAGCAAAACACATATCATGTGGCGAATAAAAATATAGCTCCAAGTAAAGTTACCAATGAACGAAGACGAAAGAGGAGATTCCTTCCCGGGGCATCCCCAAGCTTAGGCTCTTGCCACTCCTTATTCCATAGTCCATAAAAGCTTTACCCAAAACTTGAAAACTTCACAACACAAAACTCAACAGGAAATCTTATAAGCTCCGTTAGTGAAAGAAAAGAAAACCACCACATAAGGTACTGTAATGAACTCATTATTTATTTATTTTGGTGTTAAACCTACTGTATTCCAACCTCTCTATGGTTTATAAACTATTTTACTAGCCATAGATGCATCGAAATAAGCAAACAACACACGGAAAACAGAATCTGTCAAAAACAGAACAGTCTGTAGCAATCTATAACTAACACAAACTTCTGGAACTCTAAAAATCCTACCAAAATAGGAAGTCCTGGAAAATTTATCTATTGATCAGCCGCAAAAAGAATCAACGCAACAGCATGTTCCTGTGATTTAACAAAACTAAATTTGTGCGCGTAAAGTTTCTATTTTTCAGCAGAATCAAATCAACTATCATCATAGGTTATCCTATAGGTTCTACTTGGCACAAACACTAATTAAAAGATAAAAACACATCTAGACATGAGGTAGATGCAAGTTTTATTAAATAACAGCAAGGAAAAATATTGGGTTGTCTCCCAACAAGTGCTTTTCTTTAAAGCCTTTTTAGCTAGGCATTGAGATTTCAATGATGCTCACATGAAAGACAAGAATTGAAGCACAAAGAGAGCATCATAAAACATGTGACAAACACACTTAAGTCTAACATACTTCCTATGCATAGGCATATTATAAGCAAACAAATTTGCAAGGCAAGCAAAAACTAGCATATGCAAAGAAGAAGAAAGAGACGATAGCAATCTCAACATGACGAGAGGTAATTTAGTAAGATAAAAATTTCCACAACCATATTTTCCTCTCTCATAATAATTACATGTAGGATCATGGGAAAATTCAACAAAATAGCTATCACATAAAATATTCTTAACACGATCCACATGTGTGCAAAGTTGACACTCTTCCAAAATAGTGGGATTAACATTAACTAAAGTCATGACCTCTCCAAACCCACTTTTATCAAAAATTTCATAACATTGAACATTCTCCGAATATGTGGGATCTAATGTTGACACTCTTCCAAACCCACTTTCGATAATATTGCAAACACTTTTGTCAATCTCATATTCATCATGGGGCTTAAATAAATTTTCAAGATCATAAGAAACATCGTCACCACAATCATGATCATTGCAACAAGTAGTAAACATAGCAAAACTAGCATCCCCAAGCTTAGGGTTTTGCATATTATTAGCACAATTGACATCAAGAGAATTTATAATAACATCATTGCAATCATGCTTTTCATTGAAGGAACTAGCAAGTATGGGTGCAATAGCAATGATCTCATGTTTAACATAAGGAACTATAGCAAATTCATCTTCATAAATATTGGCATCATGGCCACAAGAATAGCAAGCATCATGTTCATCAAGGGTTATTTCAATCAAATCATTGGAATCATTATTTATAGATTCATGCATATCATCATTTTCTTCCAAAGCAATAGTCATTCTCTCAATAAATTCTTCGACATAGACATTATGAGCATAGTTTTCATAGCAATTTTTAAGTATGTCGAAAAATTTAGATTCTCGAATTTCAAGCAAAGCTTCATAAAGATAACCTAGAGCACAAAACTCACTAGCAATTGGTTCATCATAACTGGATCTCTTAAAAAGATTAGCAAGCGGATGAGGATACATAGATCTTAGGTTCTGTTTAGCAATAAATAAGCATCTACTCCAACCAAACGAGCAAACGAAAGGGCAAGCAAAAGAGAGAAGAGATTGGGAAAGAGAGGGCGAATAAAAATGGCAAGGGTGAAGTGGGGGAGAGGAAAACGAGAGCCAAATGGCAAATAATGTAAATGCGAGGGAGATAGGTTTGTGATGGGTACTTGGTACGACTTGACTTGGTGGAAGCCTCCCCGGCAACGGTGCCAGAAATCCTTCTTGCTACGTCTTGAGCTTGCATTGGTTTTCCTTGAAGAGGAAAGGGTGATGCAGCAATAGTAGCGTAAGTATTTCCCTGAGTTTTTGAGAACCAAGGTATCAATCCAGTAGGAGGCTCCTCAAAAGTCCCATGCACCTACACAAACAAACAAAGAACTCGCAACCAACACAATAAAGGGGTTGTCAATCCCTTCACGGCCACTTGCGAAAGTGAGATCTAATAGAGATAGTATGATAAGATAAATATATTTTTGGTATTTTATAATATAGATGCAAAAAGTAAAGATGCAAATAAAAGTAGATTGGAAGAAAATATGATAAGAGATAGACCCGGGGGCCATAGGTTTCACTAGAGGCTTCTCTCAAGATAGCATAAGTATTACGGTGGGTGAAAAAATTACTGTCGAGCAATTGATAGAAAAGCGAATAATTATGAGATTATCTAGGCATGATCATGTATATAGGAATCACGTCCGCAACAAGTAGACCGACTCCTGCCTACATCTACTACTATTACTCCACACATCGACCGACTCCTGCCTGCATCTAGAGTATTAAGTTCATAAAGAATAGAGTAACGCATTAAGCAAGATGACATGATGTAGAGGGATAAACTCAAGCAATATGATATAAGCCCCATCTTTTTATCCTCGATGGCAACAATACAATACGTTCCTTGCAGCCCCTACTGTCACTGGGAAATGACACCGCAAGATTGAACCCAAAGCTAAGCATTTCTCCCATGGCAAGAAAGATCAATCTAGTAGGCCAAACCAAACTGATAATTCGAAGAGACTTGCAAAGATAACTCAATCATACATAAAAGAATTCAGAGAAGATTCAAATATTATTCATAGATAAACTTGATGATAGACCCCCAATTCATCGGATCTCGACAAACACACCGCAAAAAGAGTTTACATCGAATAGATCTCCACAAGAGAGGGGGATAACATTGTATTGAGATCCAAAAAGAGAGAAGAAGCCATCTAGCTAATAACTATGGACCCGTAGGTCTGTGGTAAACTACTCACAACTCATCGGAGGGGCAAGGATGTTGATGTAGAAGCCCTCCGTGGTTGATTCCCCCTCCGGCGGAGCATCGACAAAGGCTCCAAGATGGGATCTCGCGGATACAAAAGGTTACGGTGGTGGAAATTGTGTTTCGGTGGCTCCCTGGATGTTTTCAGGGTACGTAGGCTTATATAGGAGGAAGAAGTATGTCGGTGGCTGCCCAAGGGGCCCACGAGACAGGGGGCGCCCTATAGGGGGGGCGTGCCCTCCTATCTCGTGGAGGCCTCGGCTGCTTCTTGACTTGCACTCCAAGTCCTCTGGATCACTTTCGTTCCAAAAATCACGCTCCTGAAGGTTTCATTCCGTTTGGACTCCATTTGATATTCCTTTTCTTTGAAATACTGAAATAGGCAAAAAAACAGCAATACGGGTTGGGCCTCCGGTTAGTAGGTTAGTCCCAAAAATGATATAAATGTGTAAAATAAAGCCCATAAACATCCAAAAGGGGTAATATAATAGCATGGAACAATCAAAAATTATAGATACGTTGGAGACGTATCAGGGGGCTACTGGAGTTGATAATTGAAGCTGGCTCTAAGGAAAAAGAACTTGTGCAAAGTAATGGATATTTACCTCATATCGCTCTTTCATCAGACCTACTAAACTGGCTTCATAGCCGCGGCTTGTGTACAGGCGGTTTAAATATCTAGAATGGATGTCCTAAGCATTGAGGTGAGCATAGCTTGATAAATCTGTTTTCCACTTGCCCTTGTCCACAGCAGAAAATTCTTCCTTGGCGCTATGCTTTGATAAAGCGACAGGGTTGCCAGGAGCAGTATGACCAAAACCGGTAATCACAACATCATTTGTGGTGCCATCAACTATTTTGGCTCGGCTTGGAGGTTTAGCAGTTGTTCTTGCTGGGCTTGGTGGATCGGAAGGTGGGCTTGGCGGATCAGCAGACTGGCTCGTCGGATTTATCTCTCCCGGTTCAACAAAAGTGTCCTGAGCCTGAGGTGCCGGATCATCCAGGATATTATCAGCATTCGGATCAAGAGCCTCTAAGGACTTCTCCAGTTCAGTGGTCGGGTTATCATCGGTCAGTTTATTCAATTTGGCCTTCTTGCTAAGTCTGGCTTTGGCACTGGAAAGGATAGGCACAAAAGTTAGTATAATATACAAATACAAGGCATAAAAGGGTTAAGTGTAAAATGCTTACCCTGGAACAGTTTTGAGAGGAGGGAGTTGTGTGGTTGATGACTCGCCGGATGATGAATGGGAGGTTCCCTGATAATTTGAGTCAGACGGATTAAGAGGATATCAGAAGTAACCCGCTTTAGGATAAAGTGTGTCAGGAGTATAAGAAACCTCTTGACGGCGTTTTCGAACGGGAAAGTTCGGTAAACTGGAGGAGGTCACCACTTGGCCGCTATGACGAGTTGTGCGGCGAGCTTCATGCTGCTATGTCTTCAAAAGAAAGTGCGGATCCGAATAAGCAAGAGGGCATGAAAATTTTACTTTCCAGACTGCTCGACGGATTTTTGGTATTGGCACGGGATTTGAGTCGGAAGAAAGAATGATTACCTCTACCTCGCCAGCACGGCTAGCCTCCGCATCATCCTGATAATGATCATTGTCAATAAGGTGTATGAAAAAGAACCAAGAGTCTCAAGGTCTACCTCTGATTCCAGATCATCAAGTTCTTCTTCATTTGGCAGGGTAGAGGATTCAGCGGTTTTCTTCTTCACAGGTTTCTTTGTAACTTTGGTCTTGACGCGAGGCGCTCTCACCAGTTTATCCTGTGGTTTTGTCAGTTTATCCTGCGGTTTCCGCTTACAAAATGGATCATCGCCCTGCAAAGATTATCAAAGGATATATTAAAGTGATTACAAGAGGACGGATTAAACAGAGTGATGCAATTCTTACAGTTGGCGGTTTGTTGGAAGTACAGAAGGGACTGAGCCCTACTTTGCTGCATACAGCCACCAGTTCATCAAGCATTTTCTTAACAGACTCAGTGACTTCATCATCAGTGAGTTGGATGTCAATATGACGTTGAGGGTCGTTTAGATCCCCTATGTATTCACACATTAAACCGGGGTGCCGGCTTAAAGGCATAATGCTCCAAGAAACCCAGCATCAAACAAAATCAACGCCTGTTAATCCGTTTGCAAAAAAAGCTCTGAGCTTTGCAAGCTGGGGTGCATAATCGGATCATTCCTTTGCGGTGAGTCGTTGAGGGACTGGATGTTTATTGGTAAGCCGGTGTGGGCGATAACCCGGCAGAGGATTTTCGCCATCTGGAGCTGTGTTTTGGCAATAAAACCAAGTATGATTCCAGTCTTTGGGGTTGCTATGATGCTTGGCATGAGGGAAATTGACATATTTCCTCTTCTGGATTGAAACTCTGCCAAGTTCAGTGTTGGGACCGTCTGTAAACTCGGTACGGCGGTTTAAGTAAAAGAAGTCCCGAAAAAACTCAACGGCCGGTTCCTCTTGCAGATAAGCCTTGCAAAATACTTGCCAATTGCAAATATTGGACACGGAGTTCGGTCCAATATCTTGAGGGTGGATCTGGAAGTTAGCAAGTACATCACGAAAGAATTTTGATCCGGGAGGGCTAAACCCTCGACCCAGATGATCAGCAAATACAATCACCTCTCCATCCTTGGGTTCAGAGGGTTTTTTGGACCAGGAACTCTCCAGTGTATCATTTCCTTCTTTGCTAAAACGCTAGTGGCAACAAACCCATCTAACTGTTCTTCAGTAACTCGGGAAGGGACCCAGTTGCAAGAATAGAACTGTTTGGCCATTTCAATGACAAGCTGGAAAAGAGGATCAATGCCGGTTTAAGATTCATGTTTGACACGTCTAAACTGGCGCAAGGATGAAGGAAGAAGATATTGAAACATATGTATATGATAAACCGGATTCTGACATCAAGGTCGAGTTGGCGGTTTAAGAGAGGGCTAATGGTACCTGGCGGGTTATCATTTTCTAAAGGTTAAACTGCTTACAATGGTGTGAAAGTTACAAATCTGAAAAATTGCTAAGTGTTGCATAAATAGGTTTTAATAGGTTGATGTTATAATTTTGGATCTACCGTAGTTCTAAAAAAGGAGAAAAATTCCAAAGCCCTAAATGGTGACAGCAGAATAGTTAAAAACCAGATGGGATCTTTTCACTGAAGAAGAGATGTTGTGATGAGGAAAAATGGATTATAGCTACAGCCGCATAGGGAAAATGTCGAGTTATTATCAAGTGCTCATGTGGCAGTGAAGTACAGCAATGAACACCGAAGAACACCGAAACCCTAGTGGTAGATCTGAGGTAAAAAGGAAAAAGACTTACTGAGGTTGAAGCAGTAGCGGAGAGGCGCCGCGTTTTTCTGGTCAAATCAGGTTGATGCAGCGGCCGTTGTTGGGGCAGATAATAAGGATGGCAAAGTGAACAAAAGTATATTTGATATACATGTTATTGATATGTATTTTACTAGTGTTTATAGCAACCCCTCGGTATTTGATACTGGTTCAGTTGCTAAGAGTGGTAACTTGAAACGGGAGTTGCAAAATAAACAGAGACTAGTTAAGGGTGAAGTGACGATGTGTGTTGGAAGTAGTTCCAAGATTGATTGATCATCATCGCACACTCCCTATACTTTCGGGATTAGTGTTGAACCTAAATAACTGTTATTTGGTGTTTGCGTTGAGCATGAATATGATTTGATCATGTTCATTGCAACACGATTATTCATTTAAGTTAGAGAATAATTGTTGTTCTGTTTACATGAATAAAACCTTCTATGGTCATACACCCAATGAAAATGGGTTGTTGGATCTCGATCGTACTAATACACATATTCATAATATTGAAGCCAAAAGATGCAAAGTTAATAATGATAGTGCAACTTATTTGTGGCACTGCCGTTTAGGTCATATTGGTGTAAAGCGCATGAAGAAAATCCATGCTGATGGGCTTTTGGAATCACTTGATTATGAATCAGTTGATGCTTGCGAACCATGCCTCATGGGCAAGATGACTAAGACTCCGTTCTCCAGAACAATGGAGCGAGCAACAGACTTGTTGGAAATAATACATACTGATGTATGTGGTCCAATGAGTATTGAGGCTCGCGGCGGGTATCGTTATTTTCTGACCTTCACAGATGATTTGAGCAGATATGGGTATATCTACTTGATGAAACATAAGTCTGAAACATTTAAAAAGTTCAAAGAATTTCAGAGTGAAGTGGAAAATCATCGTAACAAGAAAATAAAGTTTCTACGATTCGATCGCGGAGACGAATATTTGAGTTACGAGTTTGGTCTTCAATTAAAACAATGTGGAATAGTTTCACAAATTCATGCCACCTAGAACACCACAGCTTAATGGTGTGTCCGAATGTCATAACCGTACTTTATTGGATATAGTGCAATCTATGATGTCTCTTACCAATTTACAACTATCGTTTTGGGGTTATGCATTATAGACAACTGCATTCACATTAAATAGGGCACCATCTAAATCCGTTGAGATGACACCATATGAACTATGGTTTGGCAAGAAACCAAAGTTGTCGTTTCTTAAAGTTTGGGGTTGTGATGCTTATGTGAGAAAGCTTCAACCTGATAAGCTCGAACCCAAATCGGAGAAGTTTGTCTTCATAGAATACCCAAAGGAAATTGTTGGGTACACCTTCTATCACAAATCCAAAGGCAAGATATTCGTTGCTAAGAATGGATCCTTTCTACAGAAGGAGTTTATCTTGAAAGAAGTGAGTGGGAGGAAAGTAGAACTTGATGAGGTAATTGTACCTTCTCCCAAATTGGAAAGTAGTTCATCACAGAAATCAGTTCCGGTGATTCTTACACCAATTAGTGAGGAAGCTAATGATGATGATCATGAAACTTCAGATCAAGTTACTACAGAACCTCGTAGGTCTTCCAAAGCACATACCGCACCAAAGTGGTACAATAATCCTGTTCTGGAAGTCATGTTACTAGACCATGACGAACCTACGAACTATAAGGAAGCGATGATGAGCCCAGATTCCGCGAAATGGCTTGAGGCCATGAAATCTGAGATGGGATCCATGTATGAGAACAAAGTGTGGACTTTGGTTGACTTGCCCAATGATTGGCAAGCCATAGAAAATAAATGGATCTTCAAGAGGAAGACGGACACTGATAGTAGTGTTACTATCTACAAAGCTCGAATTGTCGAAAAAGGTTTTCGACAAGTTCAAGGTGTTGAATACAATTCTCAGTCGTATCGATGCTTAAAAGTCTGTCTGAATCATGTTAGCAATTGCCGCATTTTATGAAATTTGGCAAATGGATGTCAAAACTACATTCCTTAATGGACTTCTTAAAGAAGAGTTATATATGATGCAACTAGAAGGTTTTGTCGATCTTAAAGGTGCTAACAAAATGTGCAAGCTCTAGCGATGCAAACATCTCGGAGTTGGAATATACGCTTTGATGAGTTGATCAAAGCATATAGTTTTATACAAACTTGCGGTGAAGTCTGTATTTACAAGAAAGTGAGTGGGAGCACTACAACATTCCTGATAAATATATGTGAATGACATATTGTTGATCAGAACTAATGTAGAATTTCCTGGAAAGCATAAAAGAGTATTTGAATGGAATTTTTCAAAGAAAGACCTCACTAAAGCTACTTACATATTGAGCATCAAGATCTATTGAGATAGATCAAGACGCTTGATAAGATTTTCAATTAGTACATACCTTGACAAGATTTTGAAGTAGTTCAAAATGGAACAGTCAAAGAAAGAGTTCTTGCATGTGTTGCAAAGGTGTGAAATTGAGTAAGACTCAAATCCCGACCACGGCAGAAAATAGAAAGAGAACGAAAGTCATTCCCTATGCCTCAGTCATAGGTTCTATAAAAGTATGCCATGCTATGGACCAGACCTATTGTATACCATGCCTTGGTTTGCCAAGGGAGTACAATAGTGATCTAGGAGTAGATCACTGGACATTGGTCAAAATTATCCTTAGTGGAATAAGGATATGTTTCTCGATTATGGAAGTGACAAGAGGTTCGTCATAAAGGGTTACGTCGATGAAAGTTTTGACACTGATCCAGATGACTCTAAGTCTCAATATGGATACATATTAAAATTGGGAGCAATTAGCTAAAGTAGCTCCGTGCAGAGCATTGAAGACATAGAGTATTTGCAAAATACATACGGCTCTGAATGTGACAGACCCGTTGACTAAACTTCTCTCACAAGCAAAACATGATCACACCTTAGTACTCTTTGGGTGTTAATCACATAGCGATGTAAACTAGATTATTGACTCTAGTAAACCCTTTGGGTCTTGGTCACATGACGATGTGAACTATGGGTGTTAATCACATACAGATGTGAACTATTGATGTTAAAATCACATGATGATGTGAACTAGATTATTGACTCTAGTGCAAGTGGGAGACTGAAGGAAATATGCCCTAGAGGCAATAATAAAGTTATTATTTATTTCCTTATTTCATGATAAATGTTTATTATTCATGCTATAATTGTATTAACTGGAAACTTGATACATGTGTGAATACATAGACAAACAGAGTGTCACTAGTATGCCTCTACTTGACTAGCTCGTTGAATCAAAGATGGTTAAGTTTCCTAGCCATAGACATGAGTTGTCATTTGATTAACGGGATCACATCATTAGAGAATGATGTGATTGACTTGACCCATTCCGTTAGCTTAGCACTTGATCGTTTAGTATGTTGCTATTGCTTTCTTCATGACTTATACATGTTCCTATGACTATGAAATTATGCAACTCCTGAATACCGGAGGAACACTTTGTGTGCTACCAAACGTCACAACATAACTGGGTGATTATAAAGGTGCTCTACAGGTGTCTCCGATGGTGTTTGTTGAGTTGGCATAGATCGAGATAAGGATTTGTCACTCCGATTGTCGCATAGGTATCTCTGGGCCCTCTCGGTAATGCACATCACTATAAGCCTTGCAAGCAATGTGACTAATGAGTTAGTTGCGGGATGATGCATTATAGAACGAGTAAAGAGACTTGACGGTAATGAGATTGAACTAGGTATTGAGATACCGATGATTGAATCTCGGGCAAGTAACACACCGATGACAAAAGGAACAACGTATATTGTTATGCGGTTTGACCGATAAAGATCTTTGTCGGTGTCAAAACCAGCGGATCTCGGGTAGGGGGTCCCGATCTGTGCGTCTTAGGCTAATGGTAACAGGAGGCAAGGGACACAATGTTTACCCAGGTTCGGGCCCTCTCGATGGAGGTAAAACCCTACTTCCTGCTTGATTGATATGTATGATATGAGTAGTACAAGAGTTGATCTACCACGAGATCGTAGAGGCTAAACCCTAGAAGCTAGCCTATGATGATTATGATTGTGATCGTCCCTCTAAGGACCAAACTCTCCGGTTTATATAGACACCGGAGAGGGCTAGGGTTTACATGGAGTCGGTTACAAGGAAGGAAATATAATATCCGGATCGCCAAGCTTGTCTTCCACGCAAAGGAGAGTCCCATCCGGACATGTGACGGAGTCTTGAGTCTTGTATCTTCAGTCTGGCTGTTCAGATACCCCCTAATCCAGGACTTCCTCAGTAGCCCTGAACCAGGCTTCAATGACGATGAGTCCGGGGGCGCAGTCTTGTCTTCGGCATTGCAAGGCGGGTTCCATCTCCGAATACTCCAAAGTAATCATCAAACACTTGAACAGTGTCCGGATCTGCAAGATGATCTTCACATACCACCATAGGGGGCATAGCATAAATCTGATCTACTAGCAATCTTTGTGTGTCGTGCCCTTGTATCGTGGCCCGGCCCAACACGAACCGGTTTTTCTTAGCCCACCTCGATACACATTGCGAGGTGGTTTTATTGGCACGCCCTGCCAAAGCAAAGACTGTGTTCCCCTTATTACGGGATCTTCCATTAATACGGGCGTGCGCCACCCCACGACAACTATTGGTATGACTCCGTGTTTTTAGATAAGTCCCAAGCGGTCACGCTGAGGACTCTTGATATTCACCCCCTTTATAAAGGGGCCGAGGCCTATACTTCTTTTCCACCACCCTTGCGCCCTTTCGCATGTCAAGTTCTAACACCCGAGACCCAAACTCAAACACCCCAGATCCTCCAATATGTCCGGATCCAACCTTCAAGGCTGGTGGGTGGCTTCCTCGATCAAAGAAGAGGACATTGCGAGGCTTAGGGAGGTCGGATATCTGACTGCCGACATCCAGCACAGGCTTCCGGCTCCAGGGCAGGTCATCCCTACTCCCGAGCCTAATGAGAGCGTCATATTTATTCCTCACTTCCTCCGCGGCTTGGGCCTCACCCTTGATCCCTTTGTGAGGGGGCTCATGTTCTATTACGGGTTAGATTTTCACGATCTAGCTCCGAACGCTATCCTCCATATCTCGTCGTTCATCATTGTGTGCGAGGCTTTTCTCCACGTCACTCCACACTTCGGCTTATGGCTAAAGACCTTCAATGTGAAGCCGAAGATGATCGAGGGGCGACATGCGGCGTGCGGAGGTGCCATAATAAGCAGGAACGCCAATGCCCCATGGCCAGAGGGTTCTTTCCCAGAGGCATCCGATTTATGGCAGCGGAGGTGGTTTTACGTCACGGCTCTTAGAGGCACAAATTGGGTGGCTGCCCCTGACTTCCACTAGGGCCCTCCGTCACAACTGGCATCATGGACCAATGTAGGATGGGATTGGGGGTCTACTAGTGATGTACCAACACTACAGAGCCGTATTCGGGAGCTTCTTGAAAGGGACATTAACCTTGTCAGCATAATTCAGGTAATGCTAATCCGATGGATGTTGCCATGCAAACGCCGGCCTCTCTGGATGTGGGAGTTCAATCCAGAGGGTCCGCGGACTATTGAGCACTTCTTCGGCCTAAAGCTCGAAGGGATGTGTAAATTATTCTTCAGACCACAAGTAAAGTGTCCGGACACCATCGAGGATGCGGGCCTAAGCTGTAATCGCCTAGATACCCAAGTAAGTAACCCTGAAACCAGACACTTTGTTTATATTTATCATAATCATCATTCTGAAAATCCTCCATGGCCAGGAATGGCTCAGCAAAGCAGAGAGAATCAGGTGTTCAGCGCCACTTCCCGAAGGCTCGCCTAGTCCTGCCATAGCGAAGATGCTTGGCCGGGTGCTTAGCAAAATGCCCTCAGGGAAAGACGGAGGGAAGAACAGAGAAGCCGAACTCCACACACTGCGCATCCAAACCGGGGGAATTGCTTCCTCCCCAAAGGAGGAGAGTCGGGGGGGGGAATCTAAGGCCTCCTCCCCACGTGGGAAGAAAAGGGGCGCCTCCAAAGACTTGGAGACAGAGATGCCCAAACAGGGGAAGAAAGCGTCACCAGGGGGCTCTGCCCCGACGGACTCCCTCACCGCGTCATGCCCGCCAACGGGCCAGCCCTCCACCGAGCTGTAAGTTAACCGTAAATTCAAAGGTACTGCTTTTCTCCGAGTACAAGAACCAGGATCCATTCTTTGCAGTCCAGCTAGCGGCTCTTCTCGACAGAGTTCCTCTTCGGGGGACCTCCCTTCGAAGATGATGGAGAGTGAGACCCCACCAACCTCTCCGCCTCACGAGGCGGGCGACCCCGAGGTGTCGTCATGGAGGAGTCCGAATGTGTTGAAGCCAGAAGCTACTCCTTCGGCCGCCCTGAGCCGGGGCGATCAGAAGGGTCCGGCACAGGTCGATGTCCGGCCGGACATACTGACGGGCCTTTTGGAACGAGATGCACTCCCGGAGGAGCACCTCTCATTAATGAGCACGGTGCTCAAGAAGATTTCATCAGCCAAAAGCAGTTTGAATGAAGCATTTACGAGCCTGCTTAGAGGCTTTGAGGTATGTAATGAAAAATACATAATTTTTTGGCTGTGAGGCACGCGCTAGGTGTGCTCCATATGGATAGTAGCCCCTGAGACTCTGGTTGCCTGCCCTAGGCGGCAAACGGAGGATCATATTGTGTAAGTATGCGCAGGTGTCTAAGGATCTGGCAGCCGACCAGTCCGTCGAAGTTGCCGAACTAAGGAGGCAGATTGGAGCTATTGATGCCGATATCATGCTGGTGAACGAGCGGCTGAACGAGTCACAAGGTATGTGCTCTGCTTTCCTCAATATGTTTTATAGGAAAATTTGGGAGGGGCATGATATTAATGCGATATGCTTGGACTGCAGACGGTGTTGTTGCCGTGGAAGCCCTAAGGGCGGAACTTGCCTGGGCCAAGGAACAAGCTCGGGCTAGCAATGCGGCTGCCCTAAAGGCGGCCGAAGAGTTGAGAGCCGAACAGGCTGCTCATCACCGAAGCAAGGACAAGATAGCCGAAATGGCTGTGGAGTTGAAAAATGCCACCGACTGGTATGAGCTCCTTAAAAAGGAGAACCAGGTTAATTCGGCTGACCTGAACAAGGCACTTAATGCAGCCAAGGAGATGCGGACCGAAATCCGGGATGTGCGGGAGGAGCTTCGACAGGCCGGGAAAATCGTGGCTGGGAGCCCCTACTTATTGCGGATGAATTTTTTGGATCCGATGTATGCTCCCCTGGATCGACGCTAGAGTCCTGCAGACGCGTATGCGGACTTGGCGAAGAGTACATCTGATGCGGCCAAGTTTTTCGAGGATCAAGGTGATAAAGAAGTGGAGAAGCTGTTCTGGTCTCAATTTAATGCTCCTGCGCGCCCATTGCCGTTGAGTGAGAAAATGGTTGCTGTGGCTGAGCTTCATAGGCTATCCGGGCTTGCAATGCGGTCTGTAATAGACCATCTTTGGCCGAAGGGTCCTAAGCCGGACAGTTATCTTGGTTTGGTGCAACAATTCCTTGGTGACGCATCTCAGATCGATGCCATGAGAAGGTCGGCGTGCATAGAGGGTGCACGAATGGCTCTTGCCCGTGTTAAACATATTAGACAGATATGCAGGCCACCATCATTGCGACCCAGAATCCGGCGGGAGGCCAGGATCCGGCCGAGCACTACTTGGAGCAGGTAACAGAAGGTGCTTGTTTGATAGAGGTTGTGTGCTCAAAGAATGTCATGTTCGAGTGACAAATCGTGTCATTGTAAAAACAATGTTATTTTGAATATGGGGCTATATTTATACTTTGTGCCCGAAAGTATTATTGTGCCTCCTGTGCGGCCGTTTTTATGTATATGTGTAATCTGAAAGTTAGCAGTCGTTGGCTTCAACCCCCACGCATACAGTGCGGGGGTGTTCAAGAAAAATATGCGTAATCACACTTGATCCAACGTCTTGGTCCGTTAAGGAGGTGATCGCACGTCGAACTAGGCAACCGGACTATATAGCTGTAACACTTTCACTTAGCCATAGGAGTTTGACAGTGGGGCTGCTATATAGCCCCTGGTACCTTCGCGTGCATCCGAATACGGACGTGTGTGTACATGACCAAAAAAATGGTCCTTCATTAATGCGGCAGGATCCTAAAGAGTCCGATAGGTCTTTGAGTGGTTGAACAGTCTCTCGCTGTATCATGACAGTCAGTTTTAGGCTTTCTCTACTGAGGTGCTCGTCCGGAATAACAAGGGCACAATCGCAGTAGTTCTCCTTTGGCCGCCTTAGCCGATAAGAACGGAACGTAAGACGACAAACCCAGGAGCCGGGCAAACCCAACATTTGACCAAAGACATGATTCGGAGCTGATGCATATAAGGCCAAACTCGTGACGCCGAACACTCCCGAAGGTATTCAGACTTTATAACATAAAATGGGCTGAAGAATGCCCTTTCATTATGTACCCTATGTGTCCAGGTACGTGCATTAGTCTGTCATGGCGAAATACCAATAACAGCAGTACCCTCTGTGGGTATAGTACCCATGGGATGTGTAAACAACAAGAGACAATAAAAAGGTTTACACAGGGGCTTAATCTAAAGAGAACCCTTTGAGCGGGGCCCTGCTGCACGTCTGCGCCTTTGTCTCTGTTGTGCCGTTTCCTGGAAGGGTATCCCACGAATTGTGTCTGTAAAAGAAAAACTCATGTAGAGGAGCATAACGTGAGCGTGCGATGGATAGTGAAAGTGTGAAATGTTGGCCTGTAAATAAGGTCAAGCCAACAGTGGGGCTTTATTAAATATTTATAGCCCCTGGTGTCCTTTATGGGATTACATATATGGCACCCCAGCTCAGGTTTATCCGGGCTGCCGGACTCGTCTAACCGAGTCCGTGGTCTTAACGACCAGCCATGCTTTCTGGTGTTAGAGGCCGCTTAGAATCCGGCTGCTAGAGCCGTCGCGTGTTCCTCCGCTCGTGCAGAGCGCTTCGTGTTTCTGTTAACGGTGATGACGCCTCGTGGACCGGGCATCTTGAGTGTGAGGTAGGCGTAATGCGGTACCGCGTTGAAGCGGGCGAAGGCCATTCTCCCAAGAAATGTGTGATAGCCACTTTGGAAGGGGGCGATGGTGAAGGGTAGTTCTTCGCTTCTGGAGTTTCCTGGGGAACCCAATGTTACCTCCAGTACGACGGAGCCCCTGCTGTAGGCTTCAACGCCTGGTATTACCCTTCGAAGGTGGTGTTACTTTGTCTGATTCTGGATGGGTCTATCCCCATCCTGCGGATAGTGACCTGGTATATTAAATTGAGACTACCTTTGCCGTCCATGAGGACGCGAGTAAGATGGTATCCGTCGACTATTGGGTCGAGCACCAAGGCATCTGATCCTCCGTGTCGAATACTAGTCAGGCAGTCCGTGTGAACAAAGGTGATCGGACAAGCCGACCAGTGGTTGGGTGTGGATACGACGGGCTCTATAGCGTATGCGTCTCTGAGCGCGCATTCGTGCCTTCTCGTGGATGTGTGGGTCGCGTGGATCATGTTTACTGTTTTTACCTCTGGTGGGAATTTTTTCTGTCCCCCAGTGTTCGGCTGGCGAGGCTCATCCTCGTCTTCACTTGGTGTTTCCCTTCCCTTGTGTTCGGCGTTTAATTTGCTGGCCTGCTTGAAGACCCAGCATTCTCTGTGAGTGTGGTTCGCAGGTTTGTCGGGGGTGCCATGAATTTGGCACAGCCTATCCAGGACTCTATTCAGACCGGACGGTCCCTCTTTGATGCCTTTAAATGGCTTCTTTTGCTGACCGGGTCGAGAGCCCTTGAATCCGGCGTTGACCGTTATGTTGTCCGGGCTCTCTTCCTTGTTTTGACGTTTGTTTTTATTGCGCCGTGGCTTCCCATTGCCATCCCTTATTTTTGATGTGCTTGGGTCGCTGGTGCCTTTACGGGCCAACCAGCTATCTTCGCCCGCGCAAAAGCGGGTCATAAGGCTTGTTAAGGCTGCCATTGTCCTCGGCTTTTCTTGGTCGAGGTGTCTGGCGAGCCACTCGTCGCGGATGCTGTGTTTGAAGGCCGCTAAGGCTTCGGCATCTAGAAAATCGACAATTTGATTCTTCTTAGTGAGGAATCTGTTCCAAAGCTTGCGGGGGGACTCTCCGGGCTGTTGGATTATGTGACTTAAATCGTCCGCATCTGGAGGCCGGACATAAGTCCCTTGAAAATTGGCCCTGAAAGCGTCCTCGAGTTCCTCCCAACTTCCGATTGAATTTTCGGGGAGGCTTTTCAACCAGTGTCGAGTTGGCCCCTTCAACTTGAGGGGAAGGTATTTGATGGCTTGGAGGTCATCCCCACAAGCCATGTGTATATGAAGGATAAAATCCTCGATCCAGACCCCTGGGTCTGTCGTTCCGTCGTATGCCACTAGTGCAGAACCGGGCTTTAGTGCCGGTTCATGACGGCCTTTAGTGTCGGTTGGCGAACCGGCACTAAAGAGTGGGGACTAAAGCCCCCCCCCCCCTTTAGTACCAGTTCGTCACGAACCGGCGCTAAAGTGCAAACACGTGGCACGAGCCAGGCCCGTGTGCGAGTAGGACATTAGTACCGGTTGGTAACACCAACCGGCACTAAATGTTTGGGTGTTTTTTTTTAATTTTTGCTTTAATTTTGTGTTTTCAATTTGGCTTTATTTTCCATTTAATTCTTTTTTGTTTGCTGGTATTTCACGATACTACAAATTGTACATGTTATGCATATATATTAAATAGATTTTCTCGTACGTAGAACCGCATATATATATATATATATATATATCATCGAATGTCTCACAGCCAACACCATTAACTATTCACACATATACACATGTATATACATATACAATTTCTACTACATGTTGCCTTGGTGCCTTCGGAGCACGATGACAAGTGGTTCATGGGGGCGGTAGCGGATAATAGTATTCTCCTTTCGGATCTATGACCTGGTCGAGCAAAAATCCGGCTATTTCCTCTTGAAGTGCTTGTATGCGGTCCGATGGTAGGAGCTTATCCCACACCGATCTGAACTGTTAAGAAGGAGATCAATATGCATGTGTGTTAGTTGTGTGACTAGATATCGATAATAGTGTGAATAGTGTTCTGACAAAAACGTACCCAGTCTTGTCTATCAGATCTTCTCCTTTCGCACGTCATCATGCGAATGTTCTCGCAAATGTAGTATGCACACAGATTATTCCCTTTCGCCTGCCTCAGGGCCTTTACGAGAATGGAATTGAATCAGATAATGATTAATCAAGCATAATAATTAATTAATGATATTGAAACAAGAATTAAAGAGATGGTAGCTAGCTAGTACTACTTAATTACTTACCTTGGGTCGATGCCAAAACAATTTTTTGGCCATTCTCCTGGAGTCACCGCGATGAACTTTGCCCATGCCCTGCCCGCCGGCAAAGAAAATTAATAAAGGGGTTATTAAATAGTTCATATCAGGAACTAATAGTTAATAATGATTGAAATTACCTGTTGACTATCCCCTTCACGATGGTGTAGTCTTTATCTTCTTTAGTTAGTGAGTCCAGTAATTCAACTTTTCCTTCCTCAACTTTAATGTCTATCAAGACCCATTGCCAACTGCATACGCACACGTTTGCATGTCTTAATTAAGCGGGCATGTGCATAAAATTAATCAACTACCGTAAACCGTATACACTTAATTATTAACATCTAGCTAGCTAGTAAGCAAAAACAGAATTTGTAGTACAAGACAGTGTGACTCACGGGAAGTTGTAAGGAAGTAGTATATCTTCGAAGGTATTGAGGCGCTTCAAGAACTCTAGCAGTCTTTCCTCTATAGTAGCTTTACAATGGTCAATCTCCCATATGTCCTGGTTAATGGTATTTGGGTCAATGAACCCAACGCCATAGCGTCCAGCTTTTTTCATTTCATACATCTTCATCCTGCGTATAATACCACAGAAAAAG
Organism: Triticum dicoccoides; assembly: GCF_002162155.2. Lineage (NCBI taxonomy): Eukaryota > Viridiplantae > Streptophyta > Magnoliopsida > Poales > Poaceae > Triticum > Triticum dicoccoides. The sequence continues at coordinate 2,763,179 of NC_041389.1, forward strand.
AATATAGTGAGGATAATCACATGTAATGATTGATCAAAATTATCACTACATAACTAGCTTGAGACTTAAGTTACAGAAAGAAATCACTTACAGACAATAGCAACTGACGATAGACTTGTCGAGTGCGTCTTGATTAAATAACTGAAATAGTTCTGGATACTCAATGGCCAAAGCTTTCTCATGGTAATAATGCTCATGCTTGACATTCACCATGAGGGACTCTCGATTGGAAATCTTGGTAATGTTCATGTACCATTGATGCAATTGATACATTCTCGTTGGGAGGTCCTTGACCTTGTCTGGATGGACCAAAGGTTTGCCCCGGACATATTGCCATGCTTTTTCCGATTCTTTAAGCGTAGTCATGGGCTCGATTTCGAGGAGTTGTCCAACAGAGATATTGAGCATTTGAGCCTGCATTATATGATCCTCTGTTATTACCACATTGCCATGCTGGGGAACGCTAACGGTTTGCCCACAATAATATTTGGCGCGCGTACTACTCCTCTCATGTGTTGTTGGCACAACAAGCGGGGGGATCGCTTGTGCCGCCTGTTCTCCCAACTGGGGAACGGTTTTCCCGCATTTTTACCAGCTACTTGTTGGCTCGAGCTTGAGCTCGCTTCCTTCTGTAGTCGTGCTCGATGTGCCTTCCTGATTTGGCGCTCATAGTCCGAGTCAACAGGCTTGGGAGCTGGTTCTCTAGCCATACGAATGAAGTGGTCAATTACTTTCTCAGGCACTTTCTCCTTTGGCGGCGGTGCCGGTTTCGGTCCAAAATGGGCGTCCACTTAGGCTTGCACTATGGTTGTGTTTTGCTCCTTAGTCATGTCGTAAGGCCTCTAAGGAAGAGGAGCGAGGCTTGGACCATATTTATATCGCTTGCCTTTGCCTATACTTCCTAAACTACCTCGACTCGTACCGCTACGCACCAAAGCTGCGGGATGTCTCTTCTGCGATTGTTGAGACGGCGGAGACGGCTGACGTGGAGTTGGACCAGGAGAAGTGGCCTGACGATGTGCCGGACTTGAAGCAGGAGGTGTGGCCTGACACGGTGCCGGACTTGCAACCGGAGAAGTGGCATGACGCTGTGCCGGGCTTGAAACCGGAGGAGTCAGCTCACGCGTTCGGGGACTTGGAGGAGGTGGCAGACTTCGAGGAGGAGGAGGAGTCTCACGCGTTCGTGGACTTGGAGGAGCGGGAGTCTGCTGACTCGATGACGGACTTCGAGGAGTCGGCGGACGACGCGGTGTCGGTGGACTTCGAAAGATTATGCAATCCTTTCTCCATAGGATGATACGATGTATGGCCTCTCCGAGTGTGCGCTCGTCTTCACCTCCACGAATGTCATGCGTTAGCCCCGAATATGGGTCCACCACTTCATCAACCATGACACGAGCATAGCCCTCTGGAATCGGGATGCAATGGTAGGTTGCTTTGGGGGTAACTGGAAAAGCAACACCGTCCGCCACCTTCATGGATATGTTCTTCATTTTGGAGTGTAGCTCGCAGTTAGTGTTCTCTATGATGTCATCCACAGGGTATTTATCCAGCAGTGTGTCGCCCGGGGCAGAACCAATGCTGCTTCTCGGCATGGATGGGACGGTGCTATCCAATGCTGGACGATCATCCGCTTGCTGCTGCCGCTGCTGAGACCCCCTTTCCTGGCTAAGTGAGTCGATCTGCTGCTGCTGTTGCTGGAATTTGAGTGCCAGGTCCGCGTGCCTTGCTTCTAGGCCTTGAAGGCGTTCTGCGTCCTGCTTCCTCTGCTCCTCCTCCAGCTTCCTCTTCTTCTCCTCCTCCATCTTCTTTCTTGCACGGGACCTGTAGTCGTCATTCCAATCTGAAAAGCCCACATACCAGGGAATAACACCCATGCCTCGTGTTCTTCCCGGGTGTTCAGGATTTCCCAGGGCGCGCGTAAGCTCATCGTTCTCTCTGTTGGGCGTGAACACCCCCGCTCGAGCTTCTTCTATTGTGTCAATTATCTTTTGTTCGTCTCCTTTTAGACTTGCCTTCTTTGAAACCATGCATGTCTTCGGGTCCAACGCCCCCCCATGCGCATAGAACCAAGTTCTGCACCTGGGGGGCCAGTGCCGGGTAACCGGAGTGACCCCTGCATCCTCCATCTCTTGCTCAAACTTATCCCACTTAGGCAATGCCACCACGTAGCCACCTGGACCCAGCCTATGGAACCGCGTCTTTCTTGCGGCATTTGCCTTGTTTTTCATCGACCGTTCCTTAGATATTTCTGAATCCTTGGAGGTCACGAAATCGTCTCGATGTTCTCTTTGCTTCTCCAGTGTTCCCTTGAAATCTGGAGTCTTCCTTTCATTAGCGAGGTAGTTGGCCCATATAGTTTTCTTGTGGGTGTTGAATGCAATTGCCATCTTCTTAAGAGGAGCGGCCTTGACTTTGTCCACATCTGCTTTAGTGAAATGATCTGGTAGGGTGAAATGTTCCATCAGAGATTTCACTAGGTCTTCTTTGGCTCTGCCATCGACCCAAGTAACACCTGGACGTTTAGTCTTTGGCTCTTTCCATTCTTGAATGGAGTTCGGGAGTTTGTCCTTCACAAGAACTCCGCACTGACGAGTCCACTTGTTCGCAATGTTCTTAGGCGTGAGGGGTACACCACTAGGTTTGATAGATTCGATGTGGTACTTTACACTATCCTTCAACAATCTGCCCGGGCCTCGCTTTGTCTTGCTGTCTGTAGAAGCAAATTTGCTCGATCCGGAAGGCTGAAAGAAGAAAGATTGATTCGTTAATATATCTTCAATAAAAAAACATGTGATGATCACCATGATGCATGCTTATATAAATATACCTCGCCGGTAGTGTTTGTTATTTGAAGATCAGCATTGTCTGTGTCATAATCATAATCATAGTTCATGACTTCATCAGCCCGGTCGTCGAGATCGAATATCTTTTCATCACCCTCTCCGGTATTGTTAAGATATTGGGAGCCGTCATCTGCTTCATTCAGATCATCTAGCCTGTGAGGGCTGCGTATGATGTCGAACAATTCCTCTTCTCTCTCTCTGTCGGTATTGTCCGCCATAGCTTTTACTTTACTAATAATACAGAAGAAATATAAAACAATTTAGTATTCAAATTACAATGCATGGATGCAATTAATCAATAAGGAAAATCTGAATCTCGAATATATAATCTCGAATACATCATCGTCTTAATATATATAATCTCGAATACATCGTCTCGAATACTATATATCGAATACATCACTGGCTAGGTACCTAATAAAGATCGAGTACTACAGAAGAATCTAGGGCGCCACTCGCGGTTCCTGGGGCGCGGGCGGTGCACACCCAAAGAGAAGGAACCATCACAGGATCATATCTCCGGTCATCTGCCCAAAGAACCCGCCAAGTAGTGGAGAACCTGACGTCGTCCATAGCGGCCACCTCCGGCGGGGCCGGCTGCCTCTGCACCGAATGTGGCCCACGCGAACACCACCAAAGAAGATCAGGGTCGACGACGGGACCCGAGGTCGGGTTCCTCACCAAGCGGCGTGCCCCTCCAGGTAGCACCTCCCAGTGCCAGCCCGGCGGAGCCCAGTCCCGGACATGGGTCCCCTGAAGCATGACGTCGTCGCGAACGGGTCGACGGCGAGGATGCGGGCCGGGCATATCATCGAGAACAAATACTATATGCCCGCAAAAAGTAACATTTCTTAAATGATTGGATTGTGATAACTAAAATTCTATATATATGCAAATTCTAACAATTTGACATTAATCTAATTCATCTAACTAAAACTAATTCTAAATTTTCATGATTATATAACTAACATTTCCATAACAATTCTAATATTTATATAACTAAAAAACAGAAAAATTGCTAACATTTCTATAAATATTTCTATAACTAAATAACAGAAAACATTTATAACATTTCTATAAAACTAACATTTCTAATATTTATATAACTAAAAAACAGAATAATTTCTAACATTTCTATAACTAAAAAACAGAAAAAATTATAACAAACAAACTAATGTGTGTAGTGTGTGTGTGTGTAGTGTGTGTGTGTGTGTAGTACTGTGTGTGTGTGTGTGTGGACATTGGCGGCGGTGGCGAGCTCACCGGCGATGAAGGGGCGACG
>NC_041389.1:2768076-2789393 GCF_002162155.2 Triticum dicoccoides
CGACGGGGGCGGCGACGAGGGGCGGGGGACGGCCGGGGTCGGCGACGAGGGGCGGGGGCGGCGACGATCGGGGCAGGGCGGCGCAACGGAGGGAGGAAACAAAGGGAAGAACAGAGAGGGAAATTGAAATTTTTTTAAGTGTTGTATATATAGGATGGACCTTTAGTACCGGTTGGAGCCACCAACCGGTGCTAAAGGTCTGTTTTGGCCAGGCCAAGCGGCGGGAAGCGCACCCCCTTTAGTACCGGGTGGTGGCTCCAACCGGTACTAAAGGCCCCCCCCTTTAGTACCGGTTTGTGCCACCACCTGGTACTAAAGGTGGTGCACTGGCGCAGTGCGGTGCGGCAAGTTTAGTCCCACCTCGCTAGTCGAAGGGCTACCGCACTGGTTTATAAGCCCCAGTGCGGTAGCTCTCTCGAGCTCCTCTCCTAAGCAGGCCTACTGGGCCTACCAATTCATTACTGCCATGTGGGCCTACTGGGCCTTTGCGGGCCTGCATCCTGGCCCAACAAAAGGTTGAGTTTCTAGTCGTATGCAGGCCGCTTTGGCCCAGTAGGCGGGCTTTTTTATTTTCTTAATTTTTTTTTGCTTTTTTATCTGTTTTATTTATTTTTGAATTGTTTTTTGCTGTATTTAGAGTTTCTTTGTGAATATTTTTGCTTTAGGTACAAAAATTTACAAACTTTGACCTGTTAGTGCCGGTAGTTTTCAAATTTGAATAGTTTAAATTTTGAATTATTTGAAATTTGTGTGAATCACTAGTTTGTGAATAACTTAACTTTGGAAAAAGATTTTTCAGTGATTCTTTTTTCTTATGTTTAATATTAGTGTGTTTTATCATTATATTCAATTTGGTAATGCTTAGGTTATTTAAAAAATGAAATGCCTTTGTAACATTTCAGTTTTCGTCGGAAACCCTGATACTTCGAAAAAGATTGTCCATTTTGTACACGAAGTGTATCCAGTTTTTGCCGTAACCCTCTCTACTTTTTTGCACATGCTATTTGTATGAAATTATGATACCATGCCAACTTTCAACCTTTTCTGAGTTCATTTCAAATGCTTTTCAATTTCAGGGTCATTTAGCTGGAAAAAAATCAGTAAATGCATGAAAAAGAATTTGTTTGCACATAAAATTTCTTCGCATTTCAAATGCCAAAACACATAATTAACTACCCGAACTATTACAGACATTCCCTCCTGGGTGTGAAACACAGAAGAAAGTGATGATAGTGAAGCCGATCACATCCCAGATATTTGGGTGTGAAACTTTTTCTTCTCGTGTGTCCCTTTGCGCCGTAGCCAGGGAAAATCTTCATCATTTAACTGGATGCTCGGGTCAATATTCACTGTGAATAGAGAAATTTCATCAAACTTTTCATAATCTTCTGACATGTCTGTCTTGTCATCCACTCCCACGATGTTTCTTTTTCCTGAAAGAACTATGTGGCGCTTTGGCTTGTCGTATGATCCATTCGCTTCCTTATCTTTTCTTTTTCTCGGCCTGGTAGACATGTCTTTCATATAAAAAACCTGCGCCACATCATTAGCTAGGACGAATGGTTCGTCTGCATACGCAAGATTGTTGAGATGCACTGTTGTCATTCCGTACTGCAGGTCTTCCGTTACCCCGCCTCGTGTCATATTGACCCATTTGCACCGAAACAAAGGGACCTTCAAATCACCTGATCCATAGTGAAGTTCCCATATGTCCTCTATGTAACCATAATATGTTTCCTTTCCCATGTTGGTTGTTGCATCAAAGCGGACACCACTATTTTGGTTGGTGCTCTTCTTATCTTGGGCGATCGTGTAAAATGTATTCCCATTTATCTGGTACCCTTTGAAAGTCATTATATTCGAAGATGGTAACTGGGACAGCGAGTACATGTCATTTTGAATATCGCCATCATTCAGGGCACGTTTCTGCAACCAACCGGCAAAAGTCCTCGTTTGTTCGCGTGTAATCCAGTCGTTAGACTTCTCCGGGTGTTTGGACTGTAGAAAATTCTTGTGTTCCTCCATATACGGAGCCACCAAGGCGGAATTCTGTAGAACTGTGTAGTGTGCTTCAGTGAGAGAATGCCCGTCCATACATATTATTTGATGCCCTCCTAGCGTGCCTTTTCCTTCCAGTCTGCCCTTATGCCGCGATTCAGGAACACCAACCGGCTTAAGGTCAGGAATAAAGTCAATACAAAACTCAATGACCTCCTCATTTTCATGGCCCTTCGAGATTCTTCCTTCTGGCCTAGCATGGTTATGAACATATTTCTTCAAGACTCCCATGAACCTTTCAAAGGGGAACATATTGTGTAGAAATACAGGACCCAAAACGTTAATCTCTTTGCAAAGGTGAACTAGGACATGCGTCATGATGTTGAAGAAGGATGGTGGGAACACCAACTCAAAACTGACAAGAATTGCACCAAATCATTCTGTAACCTTGGTATGATTTCTGGATCGATTACCTTCTGAGAGATTGCATTGAGGAATGCACATAGCTTCACAATGGCCAATCGAACGTTTTCCGGTAGAAGCCCCCTCAATGCAACCGGAAGGAGTTGCGTCATAATCACGTGGCAGTCATGAGACTTTAGGTTCTGGAACTTTTTCTCTGCCATATTTATTATTCCCTTTATATTCGACGAGAAGCCAGACGGTACCTTCATGCTGAGCAGGCATTCGAAGAAGATTTCCTTCTCTTCTTTGGTAAGAGCGTAGCTGGCCTGACCCTGATGTATGTCGTCTTTTCCGTGCATACGTTGCTGGTCCTCCCGTGCCTCTGGTGTATCTTTTGTCTTCCCATACACGCCCAAAAAGCCAAGCAGGGTCACGCAAAGATTCTTCGTCACGTGCATCACGTCGATTGCGGAGCGGACCTCTAGGTCTTTCCAATATGGCAGGTCCCAAAATATAGATTTCTTCTTCCACATGGGTGCGCGTCCGTCGGCGTCCTTCGGAACAGGTTGTCCGCCAGGACCCTTTCCAAAGATTACCTTCAAATCCTTGACCATATCATGTACATCAGCACCAGTACGGTGGCGAGGCTTCGTCCGGTGATCCGCCTCACCTTTGAAATGCTTGCCTTTCTTTCTTATGGGATGCCTGCTCGGAAGAAATCGATGATGTCCCAGGTACACATTCTTCTTACAACTATTCAAATATATACTGTCGGTATCATCCAAACAGTGCGTGCATCCACGGTATCCCTTGTTTGTCTGTCCTGAAAGGTTACTGAGAGCAGGCCAATCATTGATGGTCACGAACAGCAACGCCTTTAGGTCAAATTCTTCCCCCATGTGCTCATCCCACGCACGTACACCTGTTCCATTCCACAGTTGTAAGAGTTCTTCAACTAATGGCCTTAGGTACACATCAATGTCGTTGCCGGGTTGCTTAGGGCCTTGGATGAGCACTGGCATCATAATGAACTTCCGCTTCATGCACAACCAAGGAGGAAGGTTATACAAACATAGAGTCACAGGCCACGTGCTATGGTTGCTGCTCTGCTCCCCAAAAGGATTAATGCCATCTGTGCTTAGACCAAACCATACGTTCCTTGGGTCACCTACAAACTCCTCCTAGTACTTTCTCTCGATTTTTCTCCACTACGAACCGTCAGCGGGTGCTCTCAACTTTCCGTCTTTCTTACGGTCTTCTGCGTGCCACCGCATCGCCTTCGCATGCTCTTTGTTTTGGAACAAACGTTTCAACCGTGGTATTATAGGAGCATACCACATCCCCTTGGCAGGAATCTTCTTCCTGGGGCGCTCACCCTCGACATCACCAGGGTCATCGCGACTGATCTTATAACGCAATGCACCGCATACCGGGCAAGCATTCAAATCCTCGTACTCACCGCGGTAGAGGATGCAGTCATTAGGGCATGCATGTATCTTTTGCACCTCTAACCCTAGAGGGCAGACAACCTTCTTTGCTTCATACGTACTCTCGGGCAATTCGTTGTGCTTTGGAAGCATATTCTTTATCATTACCAGCAACTTTCCAAATCCCTTGTCAGATACACCATTCTCTGCCTTCCATTGCAGCAATTCAAGTGTGGTGCCCAACTTTTTTTTGTCATCTTCACAATTCGGGTACAACAATTTCTTGTGATCCTCTAACATGCGCTGCAACTTCGTCCTCTCCAGATCACTTGCGCAGTTTCTCTTTGCATCGGCAATGGCCCGACCTAGATCATCAGCGGGCTCATCTGATGCCTCTTCTTCAGCTTCTTTCTGCATTGCCGGCTCAGCTTCTTCCCCCATTGTTGTATCATCGTATTCAGGGAACCCATGGCCAGGATAGCCGTCGTCGTCCTCTTCTTCTTCATTGTCTTCCATCATAACCCCTATTTCTCCGTGCTTGGTCCAAACATTATAGTGGGGCATGATACCGGACTCAAATAGGTGGACGTGAATGGTTCTTGACGTAGAGTAACTGTGACCATTCTTACAGCCAGCACATGGACAAGGCATAAAACCATCCGCCCGCTGTTTGCCTCAGCGGCAAGCAGAAAAGTATGCACGCCATTAATGAACTCGGGAGAGCATCTGTCATCATACATCCATTGTCCGCTCATCTTCATTACACAACACCGAATAGACCAAATTAATACAAGTTCATACATAAAGTTCATATACAACACTTAATTAAATGCAACATACAAATAACTCTCTAGCTAAAGAATTTAAATGCAACAACAAATGCGATGAAGATCGCAATTAAGGTAACAATTGATCCAATAGCATAATGATACCAAGCCACACTATCAATGGCATATTTTCTAATCTTTCTAATCTTCAACCTCATTTTCTCCATCTTGATCTTGTGATCATCGACGACATCGGCAACATGCAAATCCAATTCCATCTTCTCCCCCTCAATTCTTTTCAATTTTTCTTTCAAATACTCGTTTTCTCTTTCAACTAAATTTAACCTCTCGACAATAGGGTCGGTTGGAATTTCCAGTTCACATACCTCCTAGATAAAAATATCTATGTCAACTTGATGGGCATAATTTGTCATAAACACGAAATGCAACAACTAGTTTTAAAAGAGACTATACCACATCCGAATCATAACAAGGACGAGGGCCGACGGGGACGGATATCAAAACCATGGCACTATGTGTAACAAACAACGTACGGGTAAGATAATCATACGAGTAACTATATATCCAAATCACATAAACATCAATTTGGTAATGTAAAACATTCATGAACAAGAGCCTCACCAGAAGGTGGTGCCGGCGACGGGACGGTGCGGGCGATCGACGGTGGTTACGACGGAGATTTAGAAGGCACTAAGTAAACCACACCTACATATGCAAACTAAGTGTTATTTTTGTGCTCAAATTGCATATAAATCACATACTAGCAAATATAATTATTCCTCCCAAATTAATCACTATACAAAGCATTGCAAGAGCTAATCTAGCAATGAGAGTTGAAATGACAAAGTTGCTAACCTTTATGATCATTTGAATGGATGGGGGCCTTCAAATCTTGACAAATTTTGGGCAAAATTTGTGAGGAGCTCGAGGAGAGAGGGGGAAGAACAGAGGAAGTGAGGGGAAAGGGGAAGAACAGAGTGACTCGGGGGGACGAAGGGTTTATGTACGTCGACCTTTAGTACCGGTTCGTGCCACGAACCGGTACTAAAGGTGCTGGACGGGCCCCAGACTGACAACACTCTGCCACCACCCTCTTTAGTACCGGTTTGTGGCACGAACCGGTACTATAGGTTCGCCACAAACCGGTACTAATGAGAACGGCCGGCTAGCCGTTGGAACCGGCACTAATGGACACATTAGTGCCGGCTCAAAACCCAACCGGCACTAATGTGTCTCATATTAGGTCCTTTTTCTACTAGTGTGCCTCTATGTTCATAGGTTTAAAACCCTATGGAAATTCGTGGTCCAGTACCTCTTCGATGAAGCACAGGGGGTGAGCAGCCCCTCTGTGTCTGGACGTGCCGTGGCATGCCATCGGCTATTGTTGTGTCCGGTGTTGATTCCGAACTGGTATCCGATCAGTGTGATCGTTTTGGTGACCATAGTCCTGCGCCGGGGTGTGTCCTTTAGATCCGTAGATGGACCTAGTCGCGCCGACTTTCTTATCCAAGAGCTCGCGTAAATCGTGTGCAGCGTCCGTAGCTGCTCTGTTGCAGTTATGAAGTGGTTTGTCCGGCCTCCTAGTCGTGTTGTCCTTTGGTGGAACGGCCTCGTCATCGAATTCTGGTAGCAGCTTGATTTTTGGGTAGCTCTTTGTATGGCGATCGTCGCCGTACTTTTCTTCAGTGTCTAGCACTTTATTCCATCTGCGATTGAACATTTCCTGTGCGGCCTTTAGCCGTTGCTTATGCTTCTTTAGACTTCTCGCAGTGGCCATAAGCCTTCTATGGAGGTTATCTCGTTCCAAGCGTGTTTCCGGGATGACGAATGCATCGTCATCTGGACTGTGTTCTTGTCCTGGGGCGGTTTGATTAATTCGTCCCTCGGGATCATTGTGATCGGGCGTCTGCTCCGAGCTGTGTTCGGCGTGACCTGGCTCATCCTGCTCCATTGCTGGGTCCATATGGTCGTTGTTGCCTTCGGAGTTGACTCGCGTGTCGATCTTTCTAGCGCCCTTGTCGCTATTTTTACTGTTGCTGGACTTGGAGCGGCGTCTGCGCCGTCATTTTGGCTTTTGCCCGGGGGTTTTATCGTCCGGATTGTCGCCGTCATCCTCCTTGGGCGTATCCACCATGTATATATCGTATGACGAGGTGGTAGTCCAGCGCCCGAGTGATTCTGAATCTTCTCCCGCATCGTCGTCCATACCGTCGATGTCTTCAGAGTCGAAGTCAAGCACGTCTGATACATCATCGATAGTGGCAATGAAGTGGGTGGTGGGTGGGCAACGAATTCCTTCGTCGCCTGCTTCCCACTCGAGCCGGACATAGTTCGGCCAAGAGTCTCCTGACAAAGAGAGAGATTTTAACGAGTTCAGCACGTCGCCAAAGGGCGAGTGCTGGAAGATATACGGAGCGGTGAACTCCATTACGGGAGCCCATCTAGGTTCGGCGGGCTCAGAAGCGCGCGGACTGGAACCTACTGCCGGATACGAGTCCGGGGGTCCGGTGTCACAGGCTTCTTTAGGGGTGAGGCATGTGTTCGGCTCTAACGCCAATGAGTGGGTGGCCTGCGGGACGGGGTCCATCCACCCATCCTTGGGCAACGTAATCTGCTCCGGATTTAGGTCCGGGGCTACTGCGGGGGTCATATCCCGAGCATTGTCTGACAACAGGTCTAAGCCGTGCTCATCGTGACTGTCCGGCATTCCTGGCACAAGCCCGAATCTGTTGAAGATCAAGTCTCCGCGGATATCTGTCGTGTAGTTCAGGTTTCCGAACCTGGCCTGGTGGCTAGGGGCGTAGCTGCCGATCTGCTCCAGTTGGCCAAGCGAATTGGCCCGCAGCGCGAAGCCACCGAACACGAAGATCTGTCCGGGGAGAAAAGTCTCACCCTGGACCGTGTTGCTGATGATTGAAGGAGCCATGAAGCCTTGCAGCAACGACATAGAGGAACTCTCAATGAAAGCACCAATGTCGATGTCAAAACCGGCGGATTTTGGGTAGGGGGTCCCGATCTGTGCGTCTTAGGCTAATGGTAACAGGAGGCAAGGGACACAATGTTTACCCAGGTTCGGGCCCTCTCGATGGAGGTAAAACCCTACTTCCTTCTTGATTGATATTGATGATATGAGTACACTACAAGAAATATGCTATCTTGTGACCTCCACTATTGGTCACTGAAAGGTCATAGTTTTTCATTTGCGACCTTTTTGTGACCAAAAACAGAAGGTCAAAAGCTGAGGGGCGTTAACTGACTATAGCAACCTTCTGTGTGATATGTAAAAGGTCGTTGGTTCTTTGACCAAATTTTTGGTCACTAGCAACCTCCCCAGGCCACGTAGGCATCCAGCGTGGCAAGCTGATGTGGCACAAGATTCAGCCCGGTCCAATTGAGTGTTTTACATGGGCCTAGCCCATTAATTCAGCCTTTTATATATGTTTTTCCTGTCAATTTACGCTAGCTACATGGGCCAAGCCCAGCAAATCGGGCTTTTTAGTTTCTAAGATAGAACTTTATGGTCCATTTCTTTTTGGGCCTCGGCCTTTTAAAAGTTGACTTCTTTTTTGGGCCTTTTTGCATGATATTCACGTTTTGGGCCTTGGCCTCTACCAATAAGTAAGTCCAACTCATCAACTTTTATTTCTCACATTTTCACAGTACAAAGAAACAGAACTATTTCATGACAAATATTTCAACAAAACTATATACTTGAAATGACCAGACCAGTACAACCAGACCAGTACAAAATACATCCAGACCAATAAGTGTAGCCTATTACAATCTTTACATATTGTTCATACAACCAGACCAGTACAAAATACAATGAAACTAGCTATGAAGTACAACTAGAACACAAGGCATATTGATAGATAACCACCACGCTTCATCGTCTTCCTCTTCCAAATTCCAAGAAACAAATCATCTAGCATTAGAAGGATCACGCATCAGAAGCATATAAAATCTAATGTTCACTCAGTAGAAACAAGGTGACAAACTAATGTTCCAGGGAGGTAGTTTTATATAATAAAAGAAAACTAGGCACCTGCATAATCACATGGCGGTAGTTTGAGATAATAAAAACTAATGTTCCACACATAGTCTTAGCGCTCCAACAAAGAATCAACTAAAATTACTTTCAAGAAAACAGGTTGTACATCGATCAGGTTGTAAAGGACAAAAAATGGATACATGCAAGCAGGTTTTTAATCGACAAAAAATATAGAACAGTCTACATCTACAAGTAGATACAAGCTGGATTTGATCAAGACTTATAGACGGGTAAAAAAGTTGCATGTTTCAGAGCCAGGACAACAATCCAATCTTTATTAGGAAAGAAAACATGTCTGTTAGCAGCAGGCTCTCTTCGATTGTTCAACTCAATTGGGTGGTTTTGATCAAATATTATCGATGCAACACTTGGCATCACTAAACTACAAGTCCAAAGCATCATAAGCACTAGACATAAATCACCATGGCTGGAGCAGAAAAAGAGAGGAGCGGTTGCTTACCAGCTATGCTATGCTGGAGCAGAAAAAGAGTTACTAGAGTGGGAGGCCTGCGAGTGGAAGAAGAATCATCGCATGGTGGCGTGTCTCTGTCTTGCAGCTACGCGTGTTAGAAAGTGCACCCATCAGGAACCAAGCATATACATGACATGCCGAAAGAATAAATACCATGGCAGCAATGAAATTAAACACCAACTGCCAACAGTACTACTGTTGTCAGACTTGTTTGGATCATCACAAACCAACTAGTATAGCAGTTGGCACACGAAAGTAGCAGCAGTACATGCACCTTCCAGGTTCACATTGCACTTTCTTTTCAGGTTTGCAACAAAAGGAAGAAAGAAAGAAACAACATTCTCAGACGCACTAAGACACGAACTTGACAACATAATATTCCCTTACACTTCTCAAACATAACCACTACCTGGAGCATCAATAAACACAAGCTAGCCTTTGAGAATATCAACATTTGCAGCAACAACTGAAATGCTAGCCCTTTCACAATGCCACAGAACCTCACCATTTACAATCACTAACAAGCTAGTGGCAAATAATCAGAGGGTCATGCAGTAGAAATGTACAGTGAGTTATCTGAGCAGAGAGCCGGTGGCAGCGGCCAAGCGTGAACGAAGCGGGAAGTGATGTCTTCGCGCGGTGGCTCAACCAGCTCATAGACCTCGCAACCCACGACCTTGCGGGCACACACGTCGACGCTGATCCGGTGCTCATCCTGGAAGAAGCAGACCCTGTTAGGTTGGTGAGATGGATGAGCTGTTGGCAGCTCACACATGACGATGACAAGAACCTACTGACTGCGAAGGCAAGAAGGTCAGAGAAGGAGCCCAGCAGAGCAACAATCGAATGAAGCAGGACATCTGGTAGGTCTGCCCAACCTTGATGTCCAGACATGGCGAGGACGCAACACACAACAGCCCTTTCTTACGTTCTGCGGGTTGCAGCTTCCCTTGAGGAGTGAATATATATGGTATATCTTCCCTCATGACCCTACAGAGACAGCAGCAGAAGACATGAACAAATAACTCTGAGCAAAATGTGATGACACAAGAATCATGACAGTGCTGAAAAGATCAATACTTCTACATAGAACATAAAATCAATGAAATTGTCACGAAGTATCATCTTAAAACAACTAAAACTAATATTAAAAAAATTAAGAGTGCTCAATCATGCGTACAACACTTTTAACAGTGCTCAATCACGCATTAGTTGTACAAATTAAGAGTGCTCAACCACGCATTCAGTGCAAATGTCAATGATATCTGTACAACACGCATTAAACAGAGCAGCAAAAAACAAAGCCCGGTCTTATTTCACCATCACAGAATTTTCAGTAGAGCCAGCGGCTGCTTCCAGCCATGCTTTTCACCGGTGTCCAAATCAACCGAGGTTTAGACTAATCGCCAGGCGATAATGGCACTACGTAGGGCTGTACTGTCAGCAACAGTATACCAAAACAGAGGAGAAGACGCATTGACCAGACTACTTGTACTGTCAGTTGGTAATTAACTAACCAAACCATGCTACCTGCTGCCCATAGCAGCCCCATCTAGCCATCGTGATCAATCTGTTGGTAGTGGACTAGCTCTCTCACGCCAAGCAGCATGCATCAATGATTTAATGGGCACATCGGCCCAGCAAAATCAAACAAGACCAATCAGCGGTACAGGATCGGGAGGGGGAGGGAGGCAGGGCCGGCAGCGCACCTATGAGGTCTTGACGAAGAACTGCATCTTCCTGTTGCTTGTGCGTGCGGGAGGGAGTCAAGATGGTCGCGTGACAACGACGGAGCAGGAGCGGAAGCACGAAAACGACGGGTGGGTGCCTGCGGCTCGGATCCGAAGCCGGACCTCCATCGAGGTTGCGGCTCACCAGGGTGACGACGTCGGCAAGGCCGCCGGGTTGTGGGTCGGAGCGAAGGACCTCACGCGTCCATGGCGGCCTCCTTGCATAGAGAAGTACAAAGGGGATTGAGACTTGAGAGAAAAAAAGGGAGACACAAACAGAGGGAGGAAGAAGAGCGGGGGAACACGTCGACCTACGGGACTTCGGTCGGCGGCGGAGCTGCTCCGGCGAGGCGCGAGGCCGAGGCAGCGGAGACCGAGGCTGGATCGCGTTGGATCTCCCTCCCTCGGGTTCTTCTCTCCCTTCTGGTGAGGGAAGGGGAGGGGCGAGAGGAGGAGGGCGTGGGGGAGGCCATGGACGGTAGCAAGCTCCGCATCGAGGGGACGGGGGAGTTCTGCATCGAGGTGGAGAGGGGAGATGTGGTGGAGGTGGGTGGCGGCGAGGGATCTGGATCGGGGAGGGCGACAGGAGGGGCTGCTACCAGCCTGGGCAGCGGGAGGGGCTGCTGCTGCCTGCCCCCGAGCCGCGGTGGGGAGGGCGGCTGCTGCGCCCCCGGTATCTCGCCGGACGTTGGTGTGCTGGTCACGGGGATCGGGGGCTGGAGGTGGCGGCAGCAAGGGAGGAAGCTAGGGTTCGCGCAAGAGAGAGGGGAGAGGGATGGGGTTTGCGCAGGAGAGAGGGGTGGGGTTCGCGGGGGTGGGATGGATGGACGGAAGGATGGACAGATGGATGGATGTATGGATGGACGGATGTTCGCCATGTCAGCGATCCATGCCACAACTGACTCCACCAATCAGGATTAAGCCTACGTAATTTGGTTTTTTTCTTTTGTTTCTCTTATATTTTTTACCCTCTTATTTTGAGTAACATTCAACATATTACCTTCTTATAGTTTGTTAAAATTAACCAATAATGTGCACATGTGTGTATCTTGGGATGACAAACAATGTTGATTTGGAGGTTTTCTTCTTCATTGCGCAAAAAAAAATCATTTCCATTTTTCGAGTGCCCAAAATGAGTTTTTCTGTGAAGGACCTACCAAATAATTGTTGCAAAATTAGACCAAATCATTTTTCTAAAATACTAGGCCATATTTAATGCACAGTTGACCAAATGGTTGGATGTCAAAAGTTTTGATCCACCTCTTGTGAAAAAGACAAATTTCCGCTGATTCAGTTGGAAGCAGGTCAAATTTGAACTGTAGCTACCTCGTAGTTTGCTCTTTATTTTTTCCAAAAATCATTTCTAAGTAGATAAGTATCTATTTAATCAGAGAAACACCAAAAAAATTTCAAGATTCAACCACCAGCTAGGAACGGTGATTCCCGCCGTTTTGACCGCATTTTGAAACGGGCATAAAAAATTCAAAAAAAAATCAAAAATTTGAAAAACCTTCGCATTGTGTCATTATATGTGACCAAATTTCCAGGAAAAATAATAAACTTGTAATACAGTAATTATTTTAAAAAAGTGTTCTCAGAAATGAGCTATCATGCGTGAAGATTCATGGCTTTCAAGCCAAATGATCAATCTTATAGCCACATTCATGGCATAGTTTGTTCAAATGATCTCATATTGTGCACAAGGGTGCATCTTGGAATTCCAAACAATGTTGCCTAAGGAAGTTTTCATTTTCTTTGCACGAAAAATTCATTTGCCATTTTCCGAGTGCCCGAAATGAGGTTTTTTTGTGAAGGAACTACCAAATAATTGTTGCAAAAATGGAACAAATCAATTTTAGAAAATACTAGGCCATGTTTAATGCACAATTGACCAAATGGTTGGGTGTAAAAAGTTTTGATTCACCTCTGGTGAAAAAGACAAATTGCCGCCGATTCAGCTAGAAACGGGTCAAATTTGAACTGCAGCTGCCTCATAGTTTGCTATTTATTTTTTCCAAAAATCATTTATAGGTACATAAGTATCTATTTTATCATAGAAACACCAAAAATTTTCCAAGATTCAACAACTAGCTAGGAACGGTCAAGCCCGCCATTTTGATCGCATTTTGGAACGGGCATAAAAAATTCAAAAAAAATCAAAAAATTGGAAAAACTTCACATTGTGTCATTATATGTGACCAAGTTTCCAGGAAAAATAATAAAATTGTAATACGGAAATTATTTTTAAAAAGTGTTCTCAGAAATGAGCTATCAAGTGTGAAGATTCATGGCTTTCAAGCCAAATGATCAATCTTATGGTCACATTCATGGCATAGTTTGTTCAAATGATCTCATATTGTGCATAAGGGTGCATATTGGAATGAAAAACAATATTTCCTAAGGAAGTTTTCATTTTCTTTGGACGAAAAAACCATTTTCCATTTTTTGAGTGCCCAAAAGGAGGGTTTTTTGTGAAGGACCTACCATATATTTGTTGCAAAATTGGACCAAATCATTTTTCTAAAATACTAGGCCATATATGATGCACAATTGACAAAATGGTTGGGTGAAAAAAGTTTTGATCTACCTCTGGTGAAAAAGACAAATTGTCGTCGATTTAGTTGGAAACGAGTCAAATTTGAACTGTAGCTGCCTCATAGTTTGCTCTTTATTTTTTCCAAAAATCATTTCTAGGTACATAAGTATCTATTTAATCATAGAAACACCAAAAAAATTCCAAGATTCAACCACTAGCTAGGAACGGTCAAGCCCGCCGTTTTGACCGCATTTTGAAACGGGCATAAAAAATTCAAAAAAATCAAAAAAAATCGAAAACCTTCGCATTGTGTCATTATATGTGACCAAGTTTCCAGGAAAAATAATAAACTTGTAATACGGTAATTATTTTAAAAAAGTGTTCTCAAAAATGAGCTATCATGCGTGAAGATTCATGGCTTTCAAGCCAAATGATCAATCTTATGGCCACATTCATGGCATAGTTTGTTCAAATGATCTCATATTGTGCATGAGGGTGCATCTTGGAATTCCAAACAATGTTGCCTAAGGAAGTTTTCATTTTCTTTGCACGGAAAATTCATTTTTCATTTTCCGAGTGCCCAAAAGGAGGTTTTTTTATGAAGGAACTACCAAATGATTGTTGCAAAATTGGACCTAATCAATTTTATAAATACTAGGCCATATATAATGCACAATTGACAAAATGGTTGGGTGTCAGAAGTTTTGATCCACCTCTGGTGAAAAAGACAAATTCCCGCTGATTCAGTTGGAAGCGGGTCAAATTTGAACTGCAGGTGCCTCATAGTTTGCTATTTATTTTTTCCAAAAATCATTTCTAGGTAAATAAGTATCTATTTAATCAGAAATACATGGTTTGATGGCGAGACATCGAGGTTTGGAGGTGGCTAAGGGCCCCAACTCTAGAGCGCATAAGCTCGCATGCCCACCGCGTGGTCACCGCGTGACCGTGGTGTTGCCATGCGTTCTGGGAGGCCTAGGCATGTCTAGTGGATTGTTCACTCCCCAGGTAGATGCTAGGAAGAAAATTATAACATAAGATTCTCACGAGGAGACCGATCGATGCTCAAACATGAATAAGCAGCCAAGTGTTTGATTTGCGGTACGGAAAATGCACATGGCTAATGGGCATGAGTTTTGGCTGAGGATGATCAGTTACTAAGAAGACCGTCTTCACAAATTTTTAGGGAAATCAAGAATATATAAATAACACTTCCTTCACAAAGTGCTGCTCTGAACAGAATAGGAAAATGAATATTGTTGAGTTATTTTTGAACTAGGCAAGGAAGGTTTTTGACATATTTGATGAAGATATGATCCAAACTATTTATGAGATTTTTTTGGGAATTTTTGGAATGACAGAAATATAGGTTGCTTCACAACCTAGGGCAAAAACTGCCACATGGACATGACACATAGGCAAAACTGATGAGGTGGCGCCTAGTCATAGCAATAAGTACTAATGCATCCACGTTCACAACCTCATGACCATTTTTATTGGTCGTAATCAGGTAGAAATAAGGTCATGGACCACTGTTGTCTGCTTTTATGACCATTTGGTCTAAGGCAATTCAGGGTTTGAGCCCTTCTAAGCGAAATGGCCGTGGATTTACGACCAATTCAGCTAGGGTCACTAAGAGAAGGTCACTAGTTGACATATTTCTTGTAGTGGTAGTACAAGAGTTGATCTACCATGAGATCATAGAGGCTAAACCCTAGAAGCTAGCCTATGATGATTATGATTGTGATCGTCCCTCTAAGGACCAAACTCTCCGGTTTATATAGACATCGAAGAGGGCTAGGGTTTACATGGAGTCGGTTACAAGGAAGGAAATATAATATCTGGATCACCAAGCTTGTCTTCCACGCAAAGGAGAGTCCCATCCGGACACGGGACGGAGTCTTGAGTCTTGTATCTTCACGCTCCAACAGTCCGGACAAAGTGTACAGTCCGGCTGTCCGGATACCCCCTAATCCAGGACTCCCTCAATCTTCATATAATATGTAGGAGCCAATATGAACATCCAGGTTCCGCTATTGGTTATTGACCGGAGACGTGTCTCGGTCATGTCTACATAGTTCTCGAACCCGTAGGGTCCGCACGCTTAACGTTCGGTGACGATTTGTATTATGAGTTTATGTGATTTGATGACCGAAGGTAGTTCGGAGTCCCGGATGAGATCTGGGACATGACGAGGAGTCTCGAAATGGTCGAGGCGTAAAGATCGATATATTGGACGACTATATTCAGACATCGGAAAGGTTCCAAGTGATTCGGGTATTTTTCGGAGTACCGGAGAGTTACGAGAATTCGTATTGGGCCTTAATGGGCCATACGGGAAAGGAGAGAAAGGCCTCAAAGGGTGGCCGCACCCCTCCCCATGGACTGGTCCGAATTGGACTAGGGAGGGGGGCGCTCCCTTCCTTCCTTCTCCTTCTCCCTTCCCTTTTTCCTATTCCATGTGGGAGGTGGAATCCTACTAGGACTAGGGAGTCCTAGTAGGACTCTACACTTGGACGCGCCCTATGAGGGTCGGCCTCCTCCTCCCTCCATCCTTTATATACGTGGCCAGGGGGCACCCCATAGACACACAAGTTGATCTGTTAATCTCTCCCAGCCGTGTGCGGTGCCCCCCTCCACCATAATCCACCTCAATCATATCGTAGCGGTGCTTAGGCGAAGCCCTGTGTCGGTAGCATCATCATCACCGTCATCACGCTGTCGTGCTGACGAAACTCTCTGGCGAAGCTTTGCTGGATCGAAGCTCGCGTGACATCATCGAGCTGAACGTGTGCTGAACTCGGAGGTGCTATGTGTTCGTTACTTGGATCGGCCGGATTGTGAAGACGTACGACTACATCAACTGTGTTGTGCTAACGCTTCCGCTTTCGGTATACGAGGGTACGTGGACAAACACTCTCCCCTCTCGTTGCTATGCATCACCATGATCTTGCGTGTGCGTAGGATTTTTTTTTGAAATTACTACGTTCCCCAACAATGCTTTATACTTCAATCTTGTGATGAATTGTTAGTTGTTCATCAGAAGTTATATGACACAAGTTATATGCTAAAAGTTACGGGATAAAAACCCTATGTTTAAGTTCCTTGCTGTTATAATAATGTGCATGATGCTTCTATGTCCGTATTTTGTTTTTATCGACACCTCTCTCTCTAAGCATGTGGACATGTTTTTTGATTTCGGTTTTTCGCTTGAGGACAAGCGAAGTCTAAGCTTGGGGAAGTTGATACGTCCATTTTGCATCATGTTTTGCTACTGTTATTTATAAAGTTTTTATGCATAATAATGCTTTTTGGAGTAATTCTAATGCCTTTCTCTTAATATGCAAGGTTCACACAAAGAGGGAGAATACCGGCAACTGGAATTGTGGACCTGAAAAAGCTATGTTAGGCCACCTATTCTGCACAACTCCAAATAAGTCGAAACTTCACGAGGATTTTTTATGAAATAAATAAGAATTATTGGAGAAAATAACTACCAGAGGGGGGTCCATCAAAGTGGGCACAACCCACCTGGGCGCGCCAGGGAGCCCATGAGCGCCCTGGTGGGTTGTGCCCTCCTCGGCCCACTTCTGGTGCCCATATTCTGGTATATAAGTCATTTTGACCTAGAAAAATTAGGAGATTACTTTCGGGATGAAGCGCAGCCGTCTCGAGGCGAAACTTGGACAGGAGCACTTTTGCCCTCCGGCGGAGCGATTCCACCGGGGGAACTTCCCTCCCGGAGGGGGAAATCATCGTCATCATCATCACCAACAACTCTCCCATCTTGGGGAGGGCAATCTTCATCAACATCTTCAACAGCACCATCTCCTCTCAAACCCTAGTTCATCTCTTGTGTTTAATCTTTGTAACGGAACCTTAGATTGGTGCTAGTAGGTAACTAGTAGTGTTGATTACATCTTATATATAGTTGATTACTATATGGTTTATTTGATGGAAGATTATATGTTCATATCCATTATGCTATTTAATACCCCTCTGATCTTGAGCATGATTATCATTTGTGAGTACTTAGTTTTGTTCTTGAGGTCACGGGAGAAATCTTGTTACAAGTAATCATGTGAACTTGATAGTGTTCGATATTTTGATGATATGTATGTTGTGATTCCCTTATTAGTGGTGTCATGTGAACATCGACTACATGACACTTCACCTTATTAGGGCCTAAGGGAATGCATTGTGGAGTATTTATTAGATGACAGGTTGCGAGAGTGACAGAAGTTTAAACCCTAGTTTACGCACTACTTCATAAGGGACTGATTTGGATCCAAAAGTTTAATGCTATGGTTAGATTTTATCTTAATACTTTTCTCGTAGTTGCGGATTCTTGTGAGGGGGTTAATCATAAGTAGGAGGTTTGTTCAAGTAATGACAACACCTAAGCACCGGTCCACCCACATATCAAATTATCAAAGTAGAGAACATGAATCAAACCAACATGATGAAAGTGACTAGATGAAATTCCCGTGTACCCTCAAGAACACTTTGCTTATCGTAAGAGACTGATTTGACCTGTCCTTTGCCTCAAAAGTATTGGGCTACCTTGATGCACTTTTGTTACTGTTACCGTTACATATTCGTTACAAATTACCTTACCATTAAACTACTCATTACTTATAATTTCAGTGCTTGCAGAGAATACCTTGCTGAAAACCACTTGTCATTTCCTTCTGCTCCTCGTTGGGTTCAACACTCTTACTTATCGAAAGGACTATGATTGATCCCCTATACTTGTGGGCCATCACAAATCCCAATCTCGATCCATGCCAACTCAACAAACACCTTCAGAGATACCTGTACAACATCTTTATGATCACCCAGTTACATTGTGACATTTGATAGCACACAAGGTATTCCTCCGGTATTCGGGAGTTGCATGATCTCATGGTCGAAGGAACATGTATTTGACATATCAAGAAAGCTAGCAATAAATTGAACAATCATATGCTAAGCTAATAGATGGGTCTTGTCCATCACATCATTCTCCTACTGATGTGATCCCGTTTTCAAATGAAAACACATGTCCATGGTTAGAAAACCTCAACCATCTTTGATCAACGAGCTAGTCTAGTAGATGCTTACTAGGGACACAGTATTTGTTTATGTATTCACACATGTATTTAAGTTTCCGATCAATACAATTCTAGCATGAATAATAAATCTTTATCATGAATGAGGAAATATAAAATAACAACTCTATTATTGCCTCTAGGGAATTTTTCCTTCATGAATTGCAAGTCAACTGCCAAGGCTCATAAAATAAGACCACATATGTAAGAAATTCCATAATGATGGATTTTGGAGTCATATGATTACGAACCATCTGACACTAGCAACTTTCGTCCAATAGCGAAGTAAACTAAAATACCATTCACAAGCCATAAAGAACGACCAACAAAATAATTGGAAATATGCATATTGATGTATGTAGTTCAATAAATTTTGTTGCAAGCAGTGGATTTATCTATCTTCAGAGATGACTCAAGTAGTGATCTTTTGAAATGTTTCAAAAGATTTTCAGAATGAAGTGGAATTTATTGTAACAAAAAAAATTATGTTTCTACAACTGGACTCCCGGAAAGAATATTTGAGTTACAAATTTAGCGAATGTTTGATGAGCCGTGAGAAATATTTTATAGCTTGCACCTCCTAGAAACAGTAATAAGGGTAGATTGTTGTGAGTAGATGTAATTATACCTGGCCATACCTCGGGCTGGGCCGGGCTTCGGGCCGGGCCTAGACAAGCCCGACGAAAAAAACCTAGGCCCGAGCCCGCCCCGGTCCGGCCATCGGGCCTGTTTTCTGGGTCCAAGCCCGGCCCGAACACATAAAAGCCTGTCGGGCTCCAGGCCGGCCTGGCCCGACCTTCATAGAAATGCGAAAACGATGGGCCCGGGCCCGGCCCGGCCCGGCCTTCGGGCTCAAAATCTAGGCCCGAGCCCGGCCCAGGGGCAGCGTCGGGCCGTGCCGGCTGGGCCGGGCTTCCCATGGCCAGGTCTAGATGTAATCAAGCTATGTATGACATGGTGCGATCAAATGTGACATTAATTATTTCGCCAATATACTTTATAATGTGATGTTTTAGTGATTATGGCTTTTACACTAAAAAGAGCGCCATCAAATTTGTTGAAATAAGTGCTATTTTGTAGGTTATCCCAAATGGTTGGGTATTCCTCTACCATTACGCCAAGGTATTGCCAGAGAGTGCAGGAATTTTGAAGAAAATGTTTTCTACAAAAGAATGAGTGAGAGGACAGTGCAAATCGACAAGATTGCATAATCACCGTGATCAGGTCAAAGAAAAAAGAAATGCTAGAAATGGTTCTAAAATTTCCTACAACAACTAATATGAAAAGTCTCTACATGAGATATAGAGAATTTGGTCAAACTTGCAACTGAACCATATATGTTGGGTAAATTTGTGCAGACTTTCACGGTGTGCAGATGAAATATTGTTGAATAAATATGGAAGCTATAATTTACATAGAAGCGTTGATGGGCCTTGACTCCGGAATTGGCTATACTTCAAAATAATTCGAAATGATAGCCTTACACATAATTCAAGTTTAGAACTTGATGCACCCTCTAAAAGACTTAAAAGTCTAAAGTATAGTTATGGATCTATAGATTGACAAAGATAAAAATATTTTATAATACTTGACTTATTGCTAATAGTTTATGACAGGATTAAGGAATTGATTTATGATGAGATTGTCTCATCATAATAATTCTTAAAGTCGGTTCAAATTAAACTAGCAATTACTAAATATTCCAGTTATGTGATATAACAGATGGATGCCGAAATGATTCCCATGAGATTTGTAGTGTGTCCAACACGTCGACGCATTTTTGCCCGGGCGGCCATATTTTTTTCCTTTTTGCATACATATGAAAAACATTGCGCAAAGTTCAGATAATTCAACTAAATGCAAATATCATAGTTTCTTAAACCAAATAAAATCTCATAGTTTACAAATCAAATAAAATTTTAATGTCACAAATACATTTAAAAGAAAAAAAACAGCCCATAAATCTATTCGTTGCCAAGGTGAGCATCCCGGTGCATACAATCTATGCTACCGAGCATCTCCGGAAAGCCCCTATCGAAATTAATCGCCAACAACCGAGTTGTATCTATAGCAGTTGTTCTCTCAAGTACTCCAGTTCAAATACTGCTACCACAGCCTTGCAAAACCTATACATGGATTCTAGACACGTGGAATCGCTCATCCGGACATACTCGTCAATAAGATCACCCGATATTCCATATGCAACTATCCGAATAGCTGCATTGCATTTCTGATAAGAGGATAAGTCAACCTTTCCCGGTGCATCCTCCTTACATTCCAAATAATTATCATAAGCCACCCCCTCCCAGATAGGATTGAACACATGTCTAGCCATCCGGAAGTGGAGCCGAAATATGTTGGGTTTGAAGAGTGGGTCAGCGGATTTAAAGTAGTCCTTCCAGAGTAGGCCATGGTCGTTCTCTCCATTGTGATTCAACGCTAGAGTATGCCCTGGGGTTGAGCCCCTCAAAATCGGTTGCTGCCTACTAATGTGATCATGGATGATCAAAGCCAAAACCACAATCTCCTCATCGTCGAACGACGAATCATCCAAATTGCAAATGAAGTTGTTGAAAAAGTACTCATCATCACTATGCATTTGTACCTTGCGGGCGAAACGTCTAACACCTCGCTGGCGTGGAGCTAGAAGCCGACTGGTGAAGAGCCCCGCGTCTCTCCCAGACCAGGCAACATGCATGGAGGCAACCGTGGCGGCAACCAGTGTGCGAGGACGCCAAGCTTGGAGCGTTGCTGACAGCGGCGGTGGCGAGGGGTTGGTGTAGTCATGTTAGTGCTATGAAGGCGGCGAAAACAGTCCAC
>NC_041389.1:2789961-2803495 GCF_002162155.2 Triticum dicoccoides
GGGTGCGGGCAGCGGCCTGGGCAGCATCCATTTAACCGGTGGGAACTAGGGACGGCGGCGAGGGCGGGGTGACTGGGTGTGTTGGCTGCCTATGGGAGAGGGGGAAATGACAAATGTGCCACCGAGGCGGCCAGGGGTAGGTGTCGCGCGCATCCATTCCTTGTCCGCGATGATGCAAACCGGCCCTGGAATTTGGACTGAAATGGGCCACACGCGAACAAAATGCAGGCGTTTGTCTGTTTGGGTCGATGCGTTGGATTGTGATTTGTGTCCGTCTAGACTCAAACAAACACGCACGGACAGTTTGGATCGGCGCATTCGTTCCCCTTCTATGTTCCCAAGGACCTGTCTGTAATATACTGTTTCTTCAAGGATGACCCGTTTCGCGAAAAAGGGGTCCAGCTCAGCCCGGCTCGAGCGAGTCGGCCAGCGGCCCCGCCTCCTCCCCTCCCCCGCCGCGGCCGGATTTCATTTCGCCCTCCGCTGCCGGCCGCGGGTGTAAGGCGAGCCAGTCTCCTCTCCCCGTTAGGGTTCGCCCGCGCCGCCCCCTCTCCGCCGCGGCGCCTACCCCTCTCCGCTGCGGCGCCGCCCCCTCTCCGCCGCGGCGCCGCCCCCTCTCCGCCGCGGCGCCATGGTGGTGCTCAAGGTCATTAACACCGCCGTCAAGGAGCGGCTGCTCGATCTCCGAGGTTCGCCGCGCCACGCCCCATGCTCCCTTCCGCTCACCCATGGGTCCCTCCTCCCCCATCCACCCCCCACATCGGCGTCTAAGGTTCTTTGCTTCGCTGCTGCAGGGAGAGAGATGAGTTCAATCGAGGACCTCGGCGGCACCGAGGTGAGCTCCGCCTTTTCCTTCCTATTTCCTTTGATCTTCGAACTGGTACATGAAAACCTGGATCTATTAGCCTGGCGCCCCCACAGCGCTGCAAGTTTAGTTCATAACAGTGCACTTGTCCCTGTTTTCAGGACGAATTCGATACGATTGACCTGTCAGAAAACATGATCGCCAAGCTTGAGAACTTTCCTTGTCTGAATCGCTTAGGAACTCTAGTTGCTAGTGACAACAGAATCAACTACATCTGTTCAAATATTGGTGGTAAGAGGAACACTGTTTTGTCTTGTTGGCATGTGATTCTACCAACTGCATAATTTGCTCCATGGCATTTCTTCACTTTTCTTTGGTTTACTCTCATGTAGAACTTCTGCCAAAGTTGCATACATTGGTGCTCATGAGCAATGATATCACAACTCTTGCGGAGATTGACCCTCTTGCTGCTCTCCCAAACCTGAAATCTCTCTACTTATTAGAGAATCCTGTCACTGAGACGGCAGACTACCGGTTATATGTGATCCACATGCTGAAACATTTGATGTCACTGGACTTCGAGAAAGTGAAACCACAGGTTTGCAACCATCAAGTCCTTCAGCACACAATATTGCAGCAATGCATCTATGGGTTATTTACATGCTTTTCAGTTCTATTGCATACAACTCTATTCACTGAATTTCTGTGAATTAGATGAACCATTGCCATGGAATGCTTCTAGTCGACATGTTTTTCACATTACTTAGTGTGTGTGTTTGGGTTCTGTAATTATGTACGGGATTTCTGTAGGAGAGAACCACAGCAGAATATAAGTTCCACTCAAAGGAGGCACGGGAAGAGGTAAAGAAGACATCTGCCAAAGCTTATACTCCAATGAAGCCAGTGGGTGCTCAATATATAACAGAGAAGTCATGCCCTAAAGCAGTCTCTCCAGTACCATCTATAAAGGTACTTCAGTCCCCTCTTTATATTTTGGATACTGTTCATTTGATCATTACAAGGTTCGCTGAGTCCCTTTTACTCAACTGTTGCATTTAGAATTTTGTTTTGCTCTTGTCTTCTACTGGCATGTTTGGTATGCTCTTGATATTTACTTTGATAGATCCCTTTGTATGGGTTGTTTTTGCCATGATGTTCATGCTGCCAAACTTGTTGGCTGTTTCATCTAGTCAAATCTGCACCACATGTAAATGCAAACTTTTCATTTATCTTAGCCCTACATAAGTTCTAGCCAGAGCATCATGCCCACTGCCCGAGTAAAGTGTGTGCCTAAGGTGTCATGTGCTACAAGACCCCTATAGTCGAAAAAAGATCGAAACAGTGACAAAACGTAGGATAACCTAGATCACTCGGGGCACCCGACTTGTTTTCAGAACAAACAACCCTGATCAGTTATACCTGAAATACTTTCACTTGCGGTGGTAATGAGGTATACGATTTTTTCCAATTACTATATTTATGTAGTGTTGTAAATACCAGCATCTTCTATTTCCCTACATCTGGCTGCGAATTTTGGTTGAACAAGGTTTTCTTGTGTAGGCTGCTATTGCGAGCTCTCAGACACTAAAGGAAATTGGCAAGATCAAAACTGTAATATGCCGTGTCATTTAGTCTGGCATCTGTACAGTTTGAAGCAGCCAACCAACCATGCACTGACATACTCCCGTTTGTCATTGTGGTTAGGTATTGAGCACTGGCCAGATGGCTGCTGAATTTGCTTTCTTCGAGCCTGAAATTGATATGGCTGAAGCCTTGGAGAAAACTGATAAGATAAAGGGTCAGAATCACGAGAATAGGGCTGATGAGCAGATGAGCAATGAAGAAAGCACCCTAATTCAAGAGGTACTAATGTGTTTAGTGTATTATTGCCTTATATAGTGTGTGCTGATGGGAAATGACTGAATTGGCCAACTATTGTAGTATTCTTTGAGTTTTTAACTGCTCTGTTGCTCATGATGCATGAATGCTCTTCCCGAACTGAAGTAGTTGTTTTGGTTTTAATGCAATGAACCTATGTCATTCAAATATTGTTTTTTGATAGATTGTAGTTTACTGAATAATGATCATTACTTTCTTCTGCATATTGTTTCTCTCAGGTAAAAGTCAGCATGTTGAACAACTGGATGATAGATATAGATCAGGTAAGATATCACAAGCTTTATCTGATTCCAACCTTCAGAATCTCTGCATTTGAATCCTTCAATATTGTTATGAGCGATTAGGTATTCTCAAGGGTGACATAATTTATGCTATATGTTGAAAATGAGAATACTCCCTTATTACCATGTATCTTTTGCTATTGAGGCTGCTTCATATTTCTATAGATTTTGGTGTTAAAAAGTTTCAAGTAATTGTTATTTGTGTAAAAAGCTTTTTCTTTAGCATCATCATGTGTTTGTAAATGGAGTGTTACCAATCTTTCTACCATAGAGGGATTCTGGTAGTAACAAGAACATTCCAAATAAAATATGTCATTTCTTTCAGTTAACAGGGTATGAGAAGAAACACGATACCTGGACAGTGATGACAAACCGAGTAGTTGTAATAGCCAGACAACATTGATCATGAGTGTTGAGCCATAAAGTAGCTTGAATGAATTGCTTAATAAACAAATAAATGTGGCTGCGGCTATTGTTAAAGCATACATTGGTAACTAGATAATATCCCACGCGTTGCGCCGAAAATGGGTTGCAATATACTTTTATGATATTAGATATTATGAAATATGTTATTGGGGGCTAGCTGTTTGGATATAGAATACTAGCAACTGATTGTGCCTTGCAACACAAGTTGTTTTTTGATATATGCATCGTTTGTTTAAATGTTTGCGCCACAAGTCTCTAACTGTCTGCAAAATAAAATTTTATCTCAAAATATATATCAGTTGGATCAGCCGTATGTCCACATAACGGTTGACAACTGTGATACTTTTCTAATAATAACATAAGAGGTAAAGAAAAGACATGCAATTCGTTTCTATTACTCGCAACGCTTTCGTTGTTTTTATAAGACAAACCAGGTGAATGCAATTGCTCAGCTTGGTTTGTTTGCTTAATTTTTTGAAATTAAACATAATTTTGGCTGCTCCAATTTTTGGAGACTGAACTTTGTAACCAAAAGCGAACCTTGATCTTAACCTATTAGACCAAAAACTCTGGAAAGTTAGTTGGTTATATCTATACTTGGTTATACTTGCTTGGGCCTCATTTATTTTGGGCCTGAGTCACCACGATTGCGGCATATCTACTTAACTTTACGGAGTACAACACTCGGCAAGAACAGGGGTTGAAGGGGTGGGATATCATAACATCGATTATTTTATTTCATCGGATCAATGTGAAAACATTTAGTAATCATTTTTCTTTGTATCAATAAAAACTGATAAGCTACTTGTGTTCAACAATCTTCTATTTTGTGCTTCAGTTATTATTTAGCTTTCAGTTGATCTATGAATATATTTTGTCATATGTCCAGTTTGTTTAGATTTTTGGGATGTTTGTCTCCTCCCCTCTTACTGGCACATACATGCATCTGTGCACACCGCTCACACAATCTGTGGTTTCCCTATTCTTGTACTGTTTTTTTAACAATTGCAACATTTTCAGGAAATCTTTGGAGCTGGTCCAGATTCAATATATGTAACTCAACCAAGACATATGGAAGAATACAGTATGATTTCTGTTTTAACATGTTGCATCCTTAATGGTACTCTAACTGAGGTCCTGAATTTATTTTAATATGTTCCCAACTAATACACTGCAAATCTTTTTCTCTTTTATAGTATACAAGAACTTCCAACAAACACCGTTCAGATTTATCTTGAGCTGGAGAAAAAGACTTTTTAAAAAAATGCACATATTACCACTGCCTCGGATGCAAATATCAGGTAAGTGCTCAGTGTTATGATTATTCATTTATAAAATACTATGGCTTCTACTCAACAAGCTGAGTTTCTTGATTTGATTTCCCCAGCACACACGTGGACTTTAAACTACATTATCTATGATATCCCGTTGAAGCTCTGTGCATGTTGTGCGAAACACTCATAGGCTCATTTGTTGTGACCCCAAATAAAGGTGCACAATTAGGGCAGAGGAGATGGTGGAGGATAAAGAAGACACGAGTAGATTAAATTAGTTTTGCAAGCTTTCTATGAACTAGCCCCTCCCTTGTACAAAAGCTTACTCTTACTAAATTTGATCTAAATAGGATAAATCATGTTACTGGAAATGAAAGTAAAATTGTCCAGATTTGGCAAGAAAATATGCTAATATGATAGTACTCTGTCAACAAATCTAAGATGTTTTAGGTAGTGACCTAAAACATAGTACTCCTGTCAAACAAATGTAAGACGTTTAATAATTTATGCGAAAGTTTGTTCAGCAGTTTGTTTAAGCAGCAGCAGCAACAACACCAAAGCCTTTAGTCCTGAATTAGTTGGGGTAGGCTAGAGGTGAAAACCATAAGATCTTGCGATCAACTAATGGTTCTGGCACATGGATAGTAAGCTTCCACGCACCCCTGTCCATGGCTAGTTCTTTGGTGATACTTTAGTCCTTCAGATCTCTTTTTACGGACTCCTTCCATGTCAAGTTTGGTATACCCCGACCTCTTGACATTATCAGCACGCTTTAGCCGTTCGCTATGCACTAGAGCTTCTGGAGGCCTGTGCTGCATATGCCCAAACCATCTCAGGCGATATTGGACAAGCTTCTCTTCAATCGGTGCTACCTCATCTCTATCTCGTATATCATCATTTCGGACGGTCCTTGTGTGGCCACGCATCCATCTCAACATGCACATCTCTGCCACGCCTAACTGTTCAATATGTCGCCTTTTAGTCGGCCAACACTTAGCGTCATTCAACACTACGGGTTGAATCGCCGTCCTATAGAACTTGCCTTTTAGCTTTTGTGCACTCTCTTGTCACAAAGAATGCTAGAAAGCTTGGTGCCACTTAATCCATTCGGCTTTTATTCGATGGTTCACATCTTCATTGGTATCTCCATCCTTCTGCATCATTGACCCCGAATATTGAAAGGTGTCCTTCTGGGGCACCACCTATCCATCAAGGATAATCTCCTCTTCCTCGTGCCTAGTAACTAAAACGGCACCTCATGTACGCAGCTTTAGTTCTACTAAGTCTAAAACCTTTCGATTGCAAGGTTTGTCTCCATAGTTCTAGCTTCCTATTGACCCTCGTCTGACTATCATCGACTAGCATCACATCATCCATAAAGAGCATACACCATGGGATATCTCCTTATATATCCCTTGTAACCTCATCCCTCACCAAAGCAAAAAGATAAGGGCTCAAAGCTGACCCCTGGTGCAGTCCTATTTTAATCAGGAAGTCATCAGTGTCGCAATCACTTGTTCGAACACTTGTCACAACGTTGTGGTACATGCCCTTGATGAGGGTAATGTACTTTGCTGGGACTTTGTGTTTTTCCATGGCCCATCACATGACATTCCGTGGTATCTTATCGTAGACCTTCTCCAAGTCAATGAACACCATATGCAAGTCCTTTTGCTCCTTGTATCTCTCCATAAGTTGTCATACAAAGAAAATGCTTCCATGGTCGATCTCCCAAACCGATTTTTGGTCACGCTTGTCATTCTTCTTAAGTGGTGCTCAATGACTCTCTCCCATAGCTTCATTGTATGATTCATCAACTTAATTCCACGGTAATTAGTACGACTCTGAACATCCCTTTGTTCTTGAAGATTGGTACTAATATACTTCGCCTCCATTCTTCTGGCATCTTGTTTGCCCGAGAAAT
Source organism: Triticum dicoccoides (assembly GCF_002162155.2). Lineage (NCBI taxonomy): Eukaryota > Viridiplantae > Streptophyta > Magnoliopsida > Poales > Poaceae > Triticum > Triticum dicoccoides. The sequence goes on from NC_041389.1 coordinate 2,796,571, forward strand.
GAGGTTGAAAAGCTTCGTTAGCCATGCTATCGCTATGTCTCCGAGGCCTCTCCACACCTCAATGGGGATACAACCAGGGCCATCGCCTTGCCTCCTTTCATCTTTTTAAAGCCTCCTTGACCTCAGTCTCCTGGATTCGCCACACAAAACGCATGCCGGTATCATCAAAGGAGTTATCCAGTTCATTGGTGGAGCTCTCATTCTCCCCATTGAACAGCTTGGCGAAGTACTCCCACCATCTATGCTTAATCTCCCCGTCTTTCACCAGGAGCTGGTCTGCTCCGTCCTTGATGCATTTGACTTGGTCAACATCCCTCGTCTTCCTCTCTCAGATCTTGGCTATCTTATAGATGTCCCTTTCGCCTTTCTTCGTGTCTAACCGCTGGTAGAGGTCCTCATACGCCTGACCCCTTGCTTCACTCATAGCTCACTTTGCGGCCTTCTTTGCCGTCCTGTACTTCTCTATGTCGTCTGCACTCCTATCCAGATATAGGTGTCTGAAACAATCTTTCTTCTCCTTAATAGCCTTCTGAACATCATCATTCCACCACTAGATATTCGCTTTGCTTCACTCACAGATAAAGCCTTCACTCACAGCTCGCTTTGCTTGACTCACAACAATTTGTTTAAGCATAACTGATAAAATCTGACAAGAAAATGAACTTGAGATCATTTTAGGGCCTAAGGGGCCTACTTGGTTTGCCGCTTACGTTGGTTTACTGCATGTAACCATGCGCACTAACTGGATAGCATGATTAGTGAGGCTAGTAGAGTAGGGGGCGGCTACAACATGGTTACTGCCTAAGCTGATTCTTTTGCGGGCCCTAATATTTTTGAACGGACTCATTGCATGGGGCTCACCGAGATCTGCGCCTGTGCTTTTATGCCTCCATTTCGTAACGTATTGAGCCAGGTCTTGGACTCCGCCTATGTTGTCTCAACATAGCCGGTCCCAAGCCCGGGTAAAGGAGGAGGGTTGTGATAGGCTTGGCGAGCCAACGTAAAAACTCAGCCACTCTTATGGAGATGAAACCCAAAAGTGCATGCCAAGGCAACAAGTGGAAGCCGATGCCAATGTAGTAAGCTCACTTGTACACGCAGGATGCACCAATTGCAAATGTGTGGACGGTGCTCAACCTAATGACCCATGAGCTACACCACCAAGACCTGGCTCAATACAACAACAAAGCCTTTAGTCCCAAACAAGTTGGGGTAGGCTAGAGGTGAAACCCATAAGATCTCGCAACCAACTCATGGCTCTGGCACATGGATAGCAAGCTTCCACGCACCCCTGTCCATAGCTAGCTCTTTGTCGATACTCCAATCCTTCAGGTCTCTCTTAACGGACTCCTCCCATGTCAAAATCGGTCGACCCCGCCCTCTCTTGACATTCTCCGCACGCTTTAGCCGTCCGCTATGCACTGGAGCTTCTGGAGGCCTGCGCTGAATATGCCCAAACCATCTCAAACGATGTTGGACAAGCTTCTCCTCAATTGGTGCTACCCCAACTCTATCTCGTATATCGTCATTCCGGACTCGATCCTTCCTCGTGTGGCCACACATCCATCTCAACATACGCATCTCCGCCACACCTAACTGTTGAACATGTCGCCTTTTAGTCGGCCAACACTCCGCGCCATACAACATTGCGGGTCGAACCGCCGTCCTGTAGAACTTGCCTTTTAGCTTTTGTGGCACTCTCTTGTCACAGAGAATGCCAGAAGCTTGGCGCCACTTCATCCATCCGGCTTTGATTCGATGGTTCACATCTTCATCAATACCCCCATCCTCCTGCAACATTGACCCCAAATACCGAAAGGTGTCCTTCCGAGGTACCACCTGGCCATCAAGGCTAACCTCCTCCTCCTCACAGCTAGTAGTACTGAAACCGCACATCATGTACTCGGTTTTAGTTCTACTAAGCCTAAACCCTTTCGATTCCAAAGTTTGTCTCCATAACTCTAACTTCCTATTTACCCCCGTCCGACTATCGTCAACTAGCACCACATCATCCGCAAAGAGCATACACCATGGGATATCTCCTTGTATACCCCTTGTGACCTCATCCATCACCAAAGCAAAAAGATAAGGGCTCAAAGCTGACCCCTGATGCAGTCCTATCTTAATCGGGAAGTCATCGGTGTCGACATCACTTGTTCGAACACTTGTCACAACATTATTGTACATGTCCTTGATGAGGGTAATGTACTTTGCTGGGACTTTGTGTTTCTCCAAGGCCCACCACATGACATTCCGCGGTATCTTATCATAGGCCTTCTCCAAGTCAATGAACACCATATGCAAGTCCTTCTTATGCTCCCTATATCTCTCCATAAGTTGTCGTACCAAGAAAATGGCTTCCATGGTCGACCTCCCAGGCATGAAACCAAACTGATTTTTGGTCACGCTTGTCATTCTTCTTAAGCGGTGCTCAATGACTCTCTCCCGTAGCTTCATTGTATGGCTCATCAGCTTAATTCCACGGTAATTAGTACAACTCTGAACATCCCCCTTGTTCTTGAAGATTGGTACTAATATACTCCGTCTCCATTCTTCTGGCATCTTGTTTGCCCGAAAAATGAGGTTGAAAAGCTTGGTTAGCCATACTATCGCTATGTCCCCGAGACCTTTCCACACCTCAATGGGGATACAATCAGGGCCCATCGCCTTGCCTCCTTTCATCCTTTTTAAAGCCTCCTTCACCTCAGACTCCTGGATGCGCCGCACAAAACGCATGCTGGTCTCATCAAAGGAGTCATTCAGTTCAATGGTAGAACTCTCATTCTCCCCATTGAACAGCTTGTCGAAGTACTCCCGCCATCTATGCTTAATCTCTTCGTCCTTCACCAAGAGTTGGCCTGCTCCGTCCTTGATGCATTTGACTTGGCCAATATCCCTCGTCTTCCTCTCCTGGATCTTAGCCATCTTATAGATGTCCCTTTCACCTTCCTTTGTGCCTAACCGTTGGTAGAGGTCCTCATATGCCCGACCCCTTGCTTCACCAACAGCTCGCTTTGCGGCCTTCTTCGCCATCTTGTACTTCTCTATGTTGTCTGCACTCCTATCCAGGTATAGGCGTCTGAAGCAATCTTTCTTCTCTTTAAGCGCCTTCTGGACATCATCATTCCACCACCAGGTATCCTTATCTTCGCTTCTCCTTCCCCTGGACACTCCAAACTCCTCCGAGGCCACCTTACGAATGCAAGTCGCCATCTTCATCCACACATTGTCCGCATCCCCTCCTTCCTCCCAAGGGCCCTCCTTAAATACCCTCTCCTTGAACACCTGAGCTACCTCCCCCTTGAGCTTCCACCACTTGGGGCACAAGCTGGAGACTGTTGAGACACTTGGCTTTTCGCCATCCTCTGCAATTGCCCCATTTCTTACCGATGACCACCATACAATGCTTCCTCCTGTTAGGCATCCCATCCGGCATGCCCATGACAGCGTCACCAAACTTAGAATTGGGCCCTTTTGTGGTTTAGAACTTCAGATTAATCAAATTGATAATTTATATGACAACGTCCACCTTGAGCCCCATGTTGAAAGGTAGGTTTACATGGTTTGGCTAACATTTTAGGAGGACAGCAACAAAACCCACCAAAGATTCTGCTCGTTCTGTGTTTGCTGCTGGTGTTGAGTATTTTGCCTGCTAACAAGTATATCATGTTAAGGAGTATTAGTATTAGGTCTAGAGTCACCCTTTTTATTACCAATTTGACAATGTACCTCTCTGTAATAAATGATGTTGTTTGATACACATTTTGTAACATATTATTCCAATATATTTGACTCTTTGTAATGTATAATTTTAGTATTGGCAGACTGTGGCTGTATTAAATTCTTTAATTTATTGTGATTCCTTTTTTCTGTTGTATACTATATTTTATTCTTTGCTATATTATATTCAATGTTCAATTCTATTACAACTGCTATTGTTACTAATATTATTCGTAACATCTTGTCTGGGTTTTGTATGTAATTGACTAATTGGGCCACAGTTTCGGAACGGGAGTGTAGATATAGTGATTTCAAGTTCAATTAGTCGGTTAATAAGGGCAAAGTAAACTCTCGATGTTTTCCTAGACCATATTTTTAAGTAAATTATCTCGGTTTATTTATAGGCGACTGTGCATACAATGCCACGGTGACACTCATGGAGTGTCACCTCAAAGTGCTATTTGCTCGTCGACCCGATGGGAAGTGTAGGACTTTCAATGTCCGCCTCTCGGCTAAGCATCTTAAACAAATGGTAGCAGCCCATTATGAGTCTAAAGAAGGAACGGATTTAAAACTTGGAGACCTGCTTTTCACCTGCCTACGGATGGCCGAAAGGCATGGAGTGGTTAGCGAGGAGGACTTTGATGCTGGGTGTGCACCGAAGGTTACAACCTTCATTTTACTCAAGTTAATAACTAGGAGTAGAAAAAATACATAATAATCTAGAGATGATAATATATATGTATTATATTCCACACGGTGTTTGTTCCAGGCTATTAGGTACAAGGTCAAGAGCTTTAGGAAGCTCACTGAAAAGGAGAAGCTGCATATTCCCAAACGCCTAGAGAAAGCAGAGATGGTGATCACTAGCTTCAGAGTGACAGATATGTACCGACGCATTCTACCACACGATATCTATAGATACAAGGCACCGGAGGAGCACATCAAGGTTCATCCTGCGCACTGCATTGTCTTGACGAGCTCAGGCCTCGAATACAAGGACGCACTGCATTGTCTTGACGAGCTCAGGCCTCGAATACAAGGACTTGGAGAACGAGACCGACAAGGAGGTGTACTACGAGTACCTGAACAGTTACAATGGCTGGGGTGTCGACGGCTCGGGATACATCTACGCAGACAGTATACGGGAGAGCTATATCATCAAGATAGCCGAGCCTGCTCATATGTAGCGCACACGTTGACAATGCTAACTCCACTAACCGAAAGATACATACTCGTATATCATGCCACGCTCACGTACAGAGTTCTTCTCCGCTCGAGCACAACTCCTTTTTTGTCATGTGTTCGTGATTGCTACCGTAGAAGCTACGATTTGCTGGGAAATGGAGTACTATAGTCGAAGGTGTTGTGGCCTTTCAGTGGATAGCCATACGTGATAAAGAAAAACCCAGATATACACCGTAGGCCTTGTTTGGATTACCGTTTCGTCTGAAATACACATGTAGAAAAGATACAGATCTCCGTCCATCGTTTTGTTTCCAGCTGGAAATCTGCTAGTGACCCGCAAGTAAGATAGACGTGTAAACTAAATACCTCTGTATTTGATTACACCGCATCCAAGCCCGGCCTTAAACCATGAAGAATGGAGTATAACTAGTACTTCCTCCGTCCGGAAATACTTGCCGGAGGAATGAATGTTTTAGTTCTAGATACATCCATCTTTATGGATTTCTACGACAAGTATTTCGGGACGGAGTGAGTAGAATAGTTTGGCGTTGTGAGTAGGCTCCCTACGACATCCTCCAGCGGCGTCCAGGTTATGGGGCTTCAAGCCTCCAAGTACTAGACCATCGGAGAGCTTGACCTGCCCATTGGGCTGCATGCGGATGAGCTACTGACGCAAAGTCGAGATCGGCGTCTACAGCTCTCCAGTAGCAGTAGCAGGGGTGTACGCCTGAGATCGGCGTGTGATGGGACGGGTTTCCTCCTTGCCCTCTTCGAGCTCCTGCGCAACGAGTAGTCCAGGATGTGATAGTAAATCAACACATCCTAAAATTATTCTCAGTTTTTTTTTTGCGGGGAAAATTATTCTCAGTTGCATACGGTATATAGTAAAGCATTGAATCCCCCAGAATAGTTTACATACGTACGCGCAGTCTGTGAGCCAGCGCACAGTGCCGGCTCTGCTCTCCCGTGACCCCTTACGTGCCGCTAGGATGTTGCATGGGTGACAAATCATGGCCCTCCCCCTTCTAGACCCGCAGAAGAAGGAAGTCCGGCCGGCCCATTTATCGCCGGCGGTGGTAGGTGCGTCAGCTGTCTGTGCACGGTCACACGCGTCCTCTCCTCCCTTCATGCAACCATACCATGCACAGCAGCCGATCCATGGTGTCAGTGAGTTAATGGAAGCTCTGCGAGTGCGTACTTGTGGACGAGTAGGATGTCACTCGTGAACTCTGTTGCCGCTCTACTGAATTCTGAGATAGATAGGCATTGGCTCTGCGGTAGGAGCAAGCCTTGGCGCCTCCCATTCACTCCGGCCGGCCGGCCGGCCGCCCGCCCGCCGCTCACCTGTGCGGTGCCTCCTCCATTAATTGCTTCATTCCACTTCGAGATCTCTGGCTAGCTGCATGCGTAGTCCGTAGTCCGTCTCTATATATAGGCTATCTATAGAAGGCTTGGCACTCCACTTAGCTGAGAACCTAGCTAGCTCGATCGATGGCGAGGTGGAGCACCGTTACTGCCGCAATGGCGTGCCGTTTCTTGCTCGTCGCCCTCCTCCTCGCGGTGGCGCCGCTAGCACCGGCTGACGCGAGAGATGTGCCTGCCACGGCCACCGCCACCGCCAAGACCACAAAGACAACTGCGACGACCACGAGTGCTAAGAACGTCGGCGTGGCCGCGGCCGCACCGGCCGGCCTCGGCGACCAGAAAACCTTCCTGGGCAGCGGCCTGGGCGGAGGGTACGGCGGTGGAGTCGGGGGCTTCGCTGGCGCCGGCGGGGTGGGAGGCCTGGGCGGAGCGGTGGGTGGCATCGGCGGCGCCCTCGGAGGCGTCGGGGGCGGCGTGGGAGGGATCGGGGGCATTGGTGGCCTCGCTGGCGTGGGAGGCGTCGGTGGGCTCGGCGGAGCCGGCGGTGGCGTTGGCGGACTTGGCGGCGCGGGCGGGCTCGGTGGCCTCGGCGGTGGTGGTGCAGGTGGCCTCGGCGGTCTGGGCGGCGGCTCCGGTGGACTTGGCGGTGGCT
>NC_041389.1:2803765-2824488 GCF_002162155.2 Triticum dicoccoides
GCGGTGGCTCGGGCGGACTTGGTGGCCTCGGCGGTGGAGGAGGTGGGCTTGGTGGCCTCGGCGGTGGAGGAGGTGGGCTTGGTGGCCTCGGCGGTGGAGGGCTCGGAGGTGGCGCCGGTGGACTCGGCGGTGGCATCGGACACGGCGGCGGTGGCTGCATCCACCCGTGACCGTGACATAGATCGCTGTGCATGCAGTACGTACGTGGTATGTTGCATGCATGCATGCATGCATGCGGAGGGGCAACGGTCAAGGTCGAAGTAGGGTCAACGCTGCATGCATGCATGCATGCAAGATTGTCAGTAGGAAGTGTATCCACGTGTTGATGATGTGATGTTGAAATAAGCATGCACGTACGTGTACACGTACGCTAGCTCCGACTAGTGTTTCTCCATCTTTGTCTAGGGCCCGCACGTTTACCCTTGTGTTTGTGTTGTGTGTGCTAGCTCCTCAGTGTCCCTGTATGTGTAACGAAAAATAATTCAATCTTATCATTTTCAAATCTGTTACTCCCCGTCCAAATATATATGGCCTAATAAGTTTCGAAAATACTAACGCACACACGTGTGGGCGTTTGCATCTCTTCCACATGCGTGAATTCACATCCATTTGTGGTTGCACGAATTTTGACATGTTTGTGATGCCATGTAGGACTGGGATGGTGTGTGGGAATTCATCCGGTTGCCCACATGTCCGTTTCATCACACGGGAGGGCCAGTGTGTGGGCGTTTAGCAGTTTGCCCACACGCCTGTTTTCACTCACGCACAAAGGCTGATGTGTGGGCATTTGCCATCTCGCCAACACGCCCGTCTCCTTTCCCACACCCAAAACTGCCAGTTGCCATGTGTTTTGCAGTATACATAACAACTACCCTAGTATGCTTGTAAGCAGATGACAACTCTTTTTTTACCCGAACATGTCAGTTGCCATGTGTTTGCAGGGTACACAACAACTGCCCTAGTGTGCTTGTAAGCAGATGACAACTCTCTCTTTACCCGAAACATGTTATGTTGCCATGTCTCATTGTAGCGCTACACGGCAACTGCTTAGTGTTAGTAGGTGGCAACTCTTAAGGTTTTCAAATCATGGCAACTGTAGTAAACCAGACCATACATGGCAACTGCCTAGTGTTAGTAGGTGGCAACTCCTAAGGTTTTCAAATTATGGCAACTGTAGTAAACCAGACCATACATGGCAACTGCCTAGTGTTAGTAGGTGGTAACCCCTAAAGTTTTCAAATCATGGCAACTACAGTAAACCAGATCATGCATGGCAACAGCTGCAGTTGTCCAAAATGGCATCTGGCACTTTGACCTGAGATGGCAACTGCAGTTGAGCAACCATGGCAACTGCAGTTGAGCAACGATGCCAACTGTAGTTGTCCGACATGGCAACTGTAGTTCAGCGGCATGACAACTGCAGTTAAACGAACGTTGAAGAGGGTTCGGACGATGGGAACTGCGGGGACGCGTGGTGACTGTCACGCGGGGCATGTGGGACCGTGAGGTAGATGTGAGAGAGGTCGTGTGGGCGTTATTCATTTTGCCCACACATAGGCGTGTGAGAGGGACCACAAGGAAAAAAAGGCGTGTGGGCGCTAGTTGTTTTGCCCACATGTAGGCGTGTGGGCTGGTCCTTTTAGACACCACACAAAACGTGTGGCCAGATCCTTTAACGTCCACAAGTATGGGCGTTATCGGCGTTCTGAGCCCACCTTTGACTATTACTTTTTAATAATATATGAGATGTACTCCCTCTGTTCCTAACTATAAGTCTTTCTAGATATTTTAATATAGATCACATACGGATGTATATAGACGTATTTTAGAGTGTGGATTCATTCTCGCCCGTCCAAATATATATGACCTAAAAAGTTTTTTGAGCCCACCTTTGACTATTACTTTTTAATAATATATGAGATGCAATGAAAATCTATATCAATTGAAACTCCTTTCCCATGGGAAATTAACAATATGATTTGTGTCATGCATGTTATATACTATTGCTCTAGCACATGGTCAAAGACAACCTCAAAAAACGTGTTGGGCCATATATATTTCAAATTGAGTAACTTGAACATTATCAAGAAGCCCATCTCAACTTCTGGAGCTGCACATTACATGCATGCAGTATCCATTGAAAGACAATCAAACAAGGAAAAATGCATAATGAAAAATAAAAAAATACATGTTCTATATATAGTACATGTGGTAAGCAACTCAAACTTTAATAAAGAGGTAGGAGGTGCTCAAGTGAGCATCATTTGAGCAGTCAGTAGATAGTTGAGGGGTAAAAGTAATTTGTATTCTCCGTTGCAAAATGTGCAGCCTCCAATTATTAATGTTGGATACATAATCCATGATCGTCCATCGAGAAATAAAATTAATTCTATGCTATTGCGAATATCGATCTCCCATCTTGTTTAATTAGGCGAATCAACTTGTGCTTGGATGATTAGGAGAATAGTGATATCCCAAGTCCATCAGAGTTCAACTCCTAAACTTGACGTTGATGCTCGCATTTTTTTGAATTTATTTTAACCTTCCGGTGATGTGCGATCAGTGGGAGACGATGTCCCCGTCAATCTCAAGATGACGTGCCGGCTCAGTTACTCAGAGTTGCTCATAGGAGTAAGGTGTGCGTGTGTGGTTCATAGAAGTGAGTGTATGCGCATGTACAAGAGTCTGCGTCGTGCGGTATTCAAAAAAAATAATCTTGTTTAATTAAGAAGGGTCCCGAATATTTTGTTAGAATTGGCATTTTGTTTGTTGTACTAAGGTTGTACAAGGTTTGAATACATAGTTTTGAATATCATTGATTGATTTAGAAATAAGAATTTCTCATACGATTAGTAGCTAAGAAATAGAGTTGTGCCTCAAAAGTAAAAAACATGACAAAATTCAGAGCATCACGACTGATTTTTTTTTATAGCAGAAGAGAGTCTTGCCCTCTCCGATTTCATATCCCAGCACTCAGCTAGTGAGCACAAACGGAAATCTAGCAACATTCGGGATAACAGAAAGCAAAAGACAGCAAACTAAGGCAAAAGCGAAGAGCGCATCCGGCCAGCGAAGTGAAGTGAAAGCCCGTGAGGAACTGAATCGGCCGGGGTTGCTGTCAGTTTTCCAACCTCGGCACCCCTAGACGCCATCCCTGCGACGCTCTGAAGACCTCATTTGCTACCCGCTCGACCATCTTTGCTCCCAGCTGCAAGATTCTTCTCTCTGGGCCCTTGATCTGCAAAATAGACCAGTCAAATATCCAATTGCATATTAGTTTCACCACACCCAAAGGGTCATTTATTCTTTTTTTTTTCAAAAATCACATCATTATGACATTTCCAAAATAGTCCATAAAATAGCAGAGACCCCAACAAGCATCAATCCCCTATCTGACTTGGCAAAGGTCAGAGTCCATCTGCCAAAACAGTCATCTAGGGTGACAGGTGTCAAAAGAAATCACAAGGAACATTTAAGTAAATTCCAAATCAGTCTGGCCACGGAACATGGAAAGAAAAGCTGATCTATTGTCTCATCACACCCATAGAAAATGCAAAATTTCCCTTTTCCATCCTCTTTTTAAAAGGTTGTCTTTGGTTAGAACATTTCTTTTATTCATTAACCAGAGAAATATCTTAATTTTGGCAGGTACCTTGACCTTCCAAAGAAATTTTTGTGGAAAACCAATTTCATTTTTGATCAGGGCGAGGTACAGGGATTTAACAGAGAAAACTCTGTTTGCATTCAGCATCCACAAAGACCTTCTCTGCCCCCATATACATCCACCTCTTCACATCTAGATTTAAGGTTCTCCCAAAGACCAGCTACCTCTACATTAATTGATCTTCTAAAAGAAAACACCGACCATCCTTTAGTAAGCACGCCAGCCACCAAAATATTATGATTCATGTTAATGAAATAAAGATTTAGGCATGCCTCTTTAAGTGGTTTATCACGTACCGACAAAATCTTCCTAGAATCTAGTATTTTTGCCATCACCAATATTTTTCTTTATGTATTTATAGTAGATCTCTCTGATCCCAAGTATGTTGTACCAGAACTGGGAATCTCCGGGCTTATGTTTGATCCTAGAGATGCATTTGTCCTAGATATACTTTCTCCACAATATATCTTGCCATAATCCAAAATCATTTTCAATTTTCCACAACCACTTGGCCAATAAAGCTTTATTAAAGCAATCCAAATTTATAACCCCCCCTCCCCCGGTGATTTGGATAAGCAACAAGTTTTCCAATTCAGCGGGTGACATTTCTTCTTATGTTCATCAGCTTGCCAGATTAATCCGGCTCTGAAGAAGTATATCCTTTTCCTTACCCCAACCCGGAGCGGGTAGAAAGACATCATGTAAATGGGTATGTTAGTTAGGCATGATTGTACCAAGATAATTCTCCCTGCTATGTTCAGCAGCCTCCCTTGCGAACAAGCACACCTCCTTTCTATCTTTTCAGTAACATTTTCCACATTTTATTCCTAATCCTTTTGTCTGAGACAGGCAGTTCCAGGTATTTTAAAGGCATTTTCCCTAGGGCACATGTGAAAATTTTCCGATACAAGTCAGTTTTATCCACAACCTCTCCAAACAGATATATATCATTCTTGTCGAAATTAAAACTTAGCCCCGACATTTGTTCAAAGGCAGTTAAGATAAATGTTAGATTTGTAGCACTCTCCTTATCATCTTGCAAAAGAAAAATTGTATCATCAGCATATTAACCCTAGTTGCATAAGTTTCATTAAGTACCCCTTTCACAAAGCCCTATCTTCTGGCATTGTCCATGATAATAGCCAGAGCATCTACGGCTAGATCAAATAGGAGTGGAGACAAGGAATCCCCATGTCTCAATCCTTTGTACGTTTTGAAATATGGACCAACTTGGTCATTGACCTTAACTCCAACATGCCCCCCATCATGGTTTGCATAATCCAGTGACACCAATGGTCAGGGATTTTTTGAGTTTTAGCATTTTATATACAAACGACCACTTGATCTTATCATATGCTTTTTCAAAATCTACTTCAAAAAGAAGAGCATTCTGTTTTTTTAGTGTGGATGATATTCAAAGCTTCATGCAAAATTACCACACCCTACATGATGTATCTACCTTTAATAAAATCAGTCTGGACAGGAGAGATAGTTGGATTTACTACTTTGCTAAGTCTATTCATCAGCACTTTAGTGATAATCTTGAAACTAACATTGAGTAGACAGATTGGCCTAAATTTTTGTATCTACCTAGCATCCATGGTTTTTGGGACCAAAGTTATGATCGCATAATTAATTCTAGATATGTCCAGAGTCCCCTTATGAAAATTATTAATCGTATTCATAAGATCCTCTTTAATCATTTTCCAGAAAAATTGATAGAAATCAATTGGGAAACCATCAGGTCCAGTGCCTTTATTTTTTCCATGGAGAATACCACATGTTTGACTTCCTCAAGAGAAAATGGTTTGGTAATATCATCTATCTCTTTTGGTGATATGCAATCAGCATTCTGGATATTCAGAGTGATGTCAGATTTCTCAGCTTGCCCAAAGAGAGTTTTATAAAAATAGTAATGTATTTCATTAAATTCTCCTCTCCCTCAATTAATCCATCATTATGCTCCAAAGAAATGATCCAATTTTTAATTCTCCTTCTATTTGCCTTTGCATGATAATATCTAGAATTCTGGTCTCCTTCTTTGATTTCTTTATCTTTATCTCTGTAGCCATTTCATCTCCTCTTGTTTAAGTAGTTCATTTAATTCACTCTTCATTTGTTTTTGTAGATTTCTATCATGGGCAGAAAGTCCATTTAAACATTTTTATCAATCTCATTCAGTTTGTCTAGCAAATCCCATTTCTTCTTCCTATATAAAGCATCTGTGTTGAGGGTCCATCCTCTAATTTTCTGCCTAATTTTTCTCATCTTTTTCTGCCATATGTCAACACTTGAGCCAGACATTTTCTCCCCTAGTTTTTTCTACAAATTCTATGAACCCCTCTCTCAACATCCAAGCATTTTCAAATCTGAAAATTGGTTGTGAGGAGGCTTGCTCCCCAGTGTCTAAGATCAGGGGAGTATGATCAGACACTTCTCTTTCCAGTGCAGTAACTATAGCTAGAGGGTATTTGTCCTCCCAATCTGGACAAATATAAGCACCCTATCTAATTTTCAAATGTGGGGTCTGCTTGGCAGTTGGCCCAAGTGAAATTCCTGCCATTTAGTGGTAATTCCCTAAGCCTTGCATGATCTATAATTGCATTAAACAAAAAGCTCCAATGATCAGGCTCCTTGGATTTCTATCAGAGCCGGATCTAAGAATATTAAAATCACCTCCCACCACACACGGTAAAGGATTATCTTGATATACCCTGGAAAGTTCAGCTAAGTATGTTGCTTTCCCATCATTCTAGGCATCACCATATATAGTAACTAAATTCTAATGGAATTTTGCCATTTTGTCATACAACTGAATTCTAATACAATAAACCCCCCTTTTCTACTGCTCAATATCAAAATATCAGAGTTACACCCACCACGAGCCTACTAGGCTTCCCTCTAGGTGGCCTCCATTCCCAAAGATTTTTTTTCCCACCAATCAGATTTTGTAATTCTGAGTTAGAAAATTAGATTTAATATTCTCCTGCAACCCAATGAAATCAAGTTTGTTTTCCACAATCATCTCCCTAATAAATCTTTTCTTAATGTCCTGCCCTATCCCCCTCATGTTCCAAAACATGCCAATCATGATTTCCTTTTAGTTTTTCCCCAACCCCCTTATAGAGACATGTTATCTCCCACTGGTTTTACGAGGGGTCCCTCTTTTCTTTTTAAAGCTACTTGAGAAAATTTTCTTCAAGTGCCCATAATGATCAGTTTCTATCTCAGCATCAGAATGATCTTCATCTGAGCATAATTCTTGTAACAGAGCATCTCCGGTGTCAATAGGACCTGGAGAGCTGTCTTCCTTCTTTTCATTCTTAATAGCAATATTCTGTAAGTACATGTCTTTCCTGGTCAACTCCATTTTGGCAGTCAGGTCCAAATTTTGATCCATCATATCAATGGAGCATCCCAAATCCACCCCAATAAGCTCACACATAGAAAGTAAAGCTTTTTTTCAAGGGAAAGGTTTTTGAGATTACCATAGTTGTCCTTCTTAGCAACTCTTTCTTTAGCCAGGTCTTCAATCCTAGCATCTTTCTTGTCCAAGTTCCTGTCACTTCTTCTGGATGGACCTTCTCCCTGCTGATCCTGTTTGTCTCCGCCTTTTTTAGTCACTCCAACCTTTGTTCCAAAGGGTTCTACAAACTCTTACTGCCTCCATAATCCACAAGTTCAACATAAGCATTAGTAACTTCTGTCTTGCTCAGATGTTCCAGATTCTAAAATTCCTCTGCAGCCACATCTTCCATTTCTTTTTTCCTCGCCTCCATCTGTTCTTGTGCATGCATCTGGTGATCAGTTCTTGTTGTTTATTGACCATTTCCACCACAGTTCATTTTCCTATTCCAAAACATCTATCTTCCTCTTTTCCTAGGTCCTCATAGCACTTTGCCTAACTCTATCCTCTTCCAATTCTCTAATTTTCTCAGTGATAGCACCTAGATCTTCTTCCACTTCCTTCCTATTTCCCAATGCAGAAATTTGTTCATTCTGAGGTTTTGTTAGTTCCTCACTTTTCTTTTTCATCTCTTTAAACTGTGCTAGGCTCAAACTTCCCAAGGAAATATGTTCTCTTGCATCTTTAGCCCCTTCCGTTGTCTTTCTCAGTTTCCTCCTTAGTTCATCATCATATATTCCATGATCTCCTTTTTCCATAGCCTCACATCTACTCTCATCATACCCCCAATGTTCCAACACCTCCTCTAACTCAACAGATATCTTGTATATCATCAAATCCTTGTTAGTAACTTCAATATGAGTAGGTATCTTTGCAAAGTTTCTGACCCCAGCTTTAGCTCTAATCTTTTCTTATGTAATGCTGCTCATATCAATCTCCAACACAGATCCTAAAGTGGCAGCCACCTAACACATTCCAAAGAAACGTCTAAATCCCTCAGGCACATGTCCAAACCTCACCATCACAGTGTGTAATTTTCCAATTGCTTGGGTGTCATAGGCCCAGTTTTAACATTGATAATTGCTTTAGTTCCCAGCAGATTAAAGTCATCAAACTTTTGTAGTTCCATAAGTCTCCCTTTGTTTGGGAATCTCATCAGGTATGCATTTTCCCCATGTTTCTTGCATCTCCACTGCCAATTCCAGCTAAACATATATTTGAAGCCTTTCAGGAATTGTGTCTCATTTATATCCCCAGAAACCACTCTAGTAATCCCCATAGGGTTGGCCTGTTCAATATTGAGCACATCCTTCAAATTCTGAACTACCAGGACCCCTAATCCTCTTGCTGCATATCCTACAAATTTGGGGACTGGCTTCATTTGTTTCAACCAAGCACATTCTTCAGTGACGTGGGAATTTTTTCCACAGATGACACAGTTTCCCAGCTTGCAGTCTCTAGTCAAGTGCCTATGATCCTTACATTCGTTGCAGAATATTTCAGTAACCATGCCCCCTCTGCTTCCCTTAGCACTCTCTCTAGCATAGCTTAGATTTTGATTCTGTCCCAGGTCCACAACACTTCTGATGGCTTGTTCACTCTTTCCACCACAACCAATTCCATTACCAGCAGGCATAGGCTATGTAGCTAGCTTACCCCTGGCAATCTCTTCAGCCTTGCTCAGATTCGATTGCACTCCAGTTAGTTCACTGCTATGGGAGGCAGAATTTTGAGTCTGGCTCCCCTAGCCGATTTGTTCAAGAAACGCACCAAACCACTGCTGCTGTTGGGGAATGTCCACATCAGGGTTTGAGGAGGTATAGCCACCTCCATCACCCCCTGGTGCACAACAGAGACACTCAGATCACCTTATTTTTGTTGAGGCGGGTCTTGATACACTGCTCCTGTCTTGCTTCTCATCATGGTGCTGTTCTTGCTCTCCTTTTCCAACTGTTCTTCTCCCCCCTCAAAAGCCCTCTGATCCAGATCTCTTCTAACAAAGTTTCTTCTCCCGTCTTCATACCTGTCAAAATCTTCCTATCTTCTTCTATGCTAAAATATTTCCCTCCCCCCTCTATTGGATCTACCTGCGCCACGAAAGGCACCAAAGTTCATGTTCATCTCTTCTTCTCTGGGTGGCGGCAGAGGGGGAAACCCTAAATCTTCATAGACATCAAGCTCCCCAACCCCCATCAAACCCACCCGCTCATTTATACCAGTGAAGGAAAGGGAAAGCGCATCACTCGAATATGCCTTCACCATTTTTCATCCAGCCCCCTCTCCGATCTACTTTTTCCCACCTGTGTCGAAACACGCTCGGGGATTTTCAGTTGATACCGGTACTTGTCTCCTTTAAGAATATCATCAGAGATATCCATTTTCTCACTATCTACTATGCAATAAGTACACACTAAATCTCCAATCTCCATATCTCCGTCAGACCAGAAATCAGGGATTAGCGGTAACTGTCTCTTTCCCATCTAGTTCTGAATAACTATTCCATCACATTTTGATTTATCCCCATTCACCACAACATAATCTATCTCATGACACTCCGCCAATCGAGGGAAGTGCATTTTTGATTGTTTTCACTCCTAGATCCTTTGTGCTTCTTCTCTCTATCCTTTCTATGTTTACCCCCCCTCCTTCCTAGAATTTGGGGAAAGTAAATATTTATAGAGATTTGCAGAATTACCTTTTGTCTCCAATGAGGCACCGGCCTCCTCATCGGGTCCCTCACCGGCCAACAACCAGAATCGATTGCCGATCGGTGAGGTCCCTACTCCCTGCGCAGGGAGCGAGCGAGGTTGAGCAGGCGTGGCGAGCGGCGTGTGAAATGAAGAGACATCCTCAGCACCAACGGCATCTTCATCTTCTCCTTTGAACCAGGCTTCATCTCGTCCTTGTACTTCTTCTGCCCAGGTATCTCCAGATCTGCATGCTCCTTCTGCTTCGCCGTTTGATTTGGTGCAGGGAGACCCATCACCGCCCCGTCCACAAACTCCGATGCTCCGGTCGGAGCACGACAGCGCGGGTGGAATGCCTTCCCGTTTATGGCCTGCCTAGGGTCATCTGACGCAGCCTCCTCCATCACCCAAAGCAGCATCCTGAGTGCTCCCACTGGCTCGCCCGTTGGGGTGAGGCGGAGATCCTCCGTCTCTGTGAGCTTCTTGTACGCCGCCCACGCCGCCTCCTTCGGATCTCGCTCTTCCGCAAACCAGGATACTATCTTCCTGAGTTTCCCCACATACGGATCTGAATGTGGCAGACCCGTTAACTAAGCCTCTTCCGCGAGCAAAATATGATCAGCACCAAGACTCCATGGGTGTTAGATTCATTACAATGTAATCTAGATTATTGACTCTAGTGCAAGTGGGAGACTGAAGGAAATATGCCCTAGAGGCAATAATAAAGTTGTTATTTTATATTTCCTTATTTCATGATAAATGTTTATTATTCATGCTAGAATTGTATTAACCGGAAACTTGATACATGTGTGGGTACATAGACAAAACACCGTGTCCCTAGTAAGCCTCTACTAGACCAGCTCATTAATCAAAGATGGTTAAGTTTCCTAACCATAGACATGTGTTGTCATTTGATGAACGGGATCACATCATTAGGAGAATGATGTGATGGACAAGACCCATCTGTTAGCTTAGCATATTGGTCGTTCAGTTTATTGCTATCGCTTTCTTGATGTCAAATACATATTCCTTCGACTATGAGATTATGCATCTCCCGAATACCGCAGGAATACCTTGTGTGCTATTAAACATCACAACGTAACTGGCTGATCATAAATATGCTCTATAGGTATCTATGAAGGTGTTTGTTGGGTTGGCATAGATCGAGATTAGGATTTGTCACTCCGAGTATCGGAGAGGTTTCTCTAGGCCCTCTCAGTAATACACATCACAAGAAGCCTTGCAAGAAAAGTGACTAATGAGTTAGTTGCAGGACGATGTATTACAGAACGAGTAAAGAGACTTGCCGGTAACAAGATTGAACTAGGTATGAAGATACTGCTATCGAATCTCGGGCAAGTAACATACCGATGGACAAAAGGAATAACGTATATTGTCATAACGGTTCGACTAATAAAGATATTCGTAGAATATGTGGGAGCCAATATGAGAATCCAGGTTCTGCTATTAGTTATTGATCGGAGAGGTGTCTTGGTCATGTCTACGTAGTTCTCGAACCCGTAGGGTCCGCATGCTTAATGTTCGTTGACGATATAGTGTTATATGAGTTATATGATTTGGTGACCAAATGTTGTTCGGAGTCCCGGATGTGATCACGGACTTGACGTGGAGTGTCAAAATGGTCAAGAGGTAAAGATTGATATATAGGATGATAGTATTCAGACACCGGAAGTGTTCCGGAGGGTATCGGGTATTTATCGGAGTACCGGAGGGGTTACCGGACACCCCGAGAGGTTAATGGGCCACATGGGCCAAAGGGGAAGGGGCACACCAGCCCAGAAGGGGTTGGCGCACCCCTCCTAGGCCGCCGGCCAAGTGGGAGAAGGGAAGCGGGGGGAGTCAGCCTCCCCCTTCCTTTCCTCTGGCCTCTCTTCCTTTTCCCTTCCGGCAAATATGGTAGGGGACCGAATTGGGGAAGAACCCCAAGTAGGATTCGGCCTACTTGGCGCGCCCTCCTGGATGCTCCCTCCTTCCCCACCTATACATATGTGGGATGGGGGCGCCTAGCACAACGAGACAATTGCCTAGCCGTGTGCGGCGCCCCCCTCCACCGTTTACTTTCTCGGTCATATTTTCGTAGTGCTTATGTGAAGCCCTGTGGAGATCACTTCACCATCACCGTCACCATGCCGTCATGCTGATGGAACTCATCTACTACATCGACGTCTTGCTGGATCAAGAAGGCGAGGGACGTCACCGAGCTGAACGTGTGCAGAACTCGGAGGTGCCGCACGTTCGGTACTCGATCGGTGGATCGTGAAGAAAGTTCGACTACAACAATCACATTGTGAAACGCTTCCGCTTACGGTCTACGAGGGTAAGTAGACACACTTTTCCCCCTCGTTGCTATGCATCTCCTAGATAGATCTTGCGTTAGCGTAGGCAAATTTTGAAATTGCATGCTACATTCCCCTACACAATCGAGGGAAGTGCATTTTTGATTATTTCCACTCCTAGATCCTTGTGCTTCTTCTCTCTATCTTTTATATGTTTACCCCCTCCTTCTAGAATTTGGGGAAAGTAATTATTTATAGAGATTTCCAGAATTACCTTCTCTCTCCAATGAGGCCTCGGCCTCCTCATCGGATCCCTCGCCGGCCAACAACCAGAATCGATTGCCGACCGGAGAGGTTCCTACTCCCTGCCCAGGGAGTGAGCGAGGCTGAGCAGGCATGACGAGCGGCGTGGGAAACCCTAATAATAAAGAGAACTGGGTTTCTGCCCGTACGTCACGCCTTTTTGCAAAAAAACCCTATAGTTTATGTTATTCAACCCGCACTACATATTTACCCTTGAGAAATAAAATAAAAAAATAATTAAAAAAAGCAAAGACCAAGGGACAACAGCGGCATCGATGGGCGCTTGTTTGGGCAGCGGATCTCGGATGCTTCGCCGTGGATCCGGCGACGGACGGATCGAGACGGGAGAGGCGGCAACCTCCATGGCGGGTCCCTGAAGGAAACCAGCAGTGGAAGGATGAGAGGGAGAGGCGGCAATCTCCATGGTGGGCTCCTTGGAGGACACCAGCAGCGGCCGGCAGATCCGGCCCATGCTGGCGGACGGATCGAGACGGAGAGGTGGCGTCTCCATGGCAGGCTCCTTGGAGAAAACATGTGAGATTAGAGAGAGGAAGGGGAAAATAGGATAGGAAATGGGGTCAGGAGTCTGGCTTGGCCTGCTTGCGCGGTTGTAGGCGGCAGGGGGCGGACTCGGGTTTGGCCTCCTCGTTACGTCTCTGACTTCGTCTCCAAGTCTTCTGGTTTGCTTTCAGTCCAAGAAAGATCATCGCGAAGGTTTCATTCCGTTTGAACTCCGTTTGTTATTCCTTTTCTGCAAAACTCTAAAATAGGCAAAAAAACAGAAACTGGCACTGGCCCCTCGGTTAATAGGTATTAAACATCCAAAACAGATAATATAATAGCATGAAACAATCAAAAATTATAGATACGGTGGAGACATATCAAGCATCCCCAAGCTTAATTCCTGCTCGTCCTCGAGTAGGTAAATGATAAAAACGGATTTTTTTGATGTGGAATGTTACCTAACATATTTATCAATGTAATTTTCTTTATTGTGGCATGAATGTTCATATCCGAAAGATTCAAGACAAAAGTTTAATATTGACATAAAAATAATAATACTTTAAGCATACTAACAAAGCAATCATGTCTTCTTAAAATAACATGGCCAAAGAAAGTTCATCCGGTGGTAAATCTATTGAAAGTTAGCAAACATAGTATTGGTCACCTGAACAATTCATGAAATAATATTGAAGGAAGAGAGGTTTCACATATAAATATACTATCTTGGACATCTTCTATGATTGTGAGCCCCATTAATTATTTTCAAACTTGATCAAATTAGTTGAAGTTGGACAAGGAAGACAACTTAATGAGTTATGTTTGGGTATATTTGTATAGAAGTTATATTGTTTAGATCCTCCAACATGTGGTGCTTGCTATTTAGAATCCTTTGCTAGCCAAAATTTCTGTACTAAGCGGGAATACTGCTTGTGCATCCAAAATCCTTGAACCAAGTTTCTGCCATGAGTGTCCACCATATCTACTTTTGTGCGGTATTTACGTGTCGTTCCAAGTAAATTTGCATGTGCCAAACTCTAAACCTTCAAATAATAATCTGTTTTGTATGCCCGAATCACTCATGTAGCGACTAGGGGCTGTCAGTATCTTCCATGATAGGTGGGTTATTCTCACGATGAGTGGATTCCGCTCATCATTCACGAGAGTGGTTGGTAATTGGGATGCCCAGTCCTATGATCAAAAGATCAAAAACAAAATCGCAAATAATTAAACAAAACTCCCCCAGGATTGTTGATAGTTGGACAGTACCCATTGTTTCGGACCGACCGTGGAATGTGCTTGTTGGTGGTGGGAGTAAAAACTTTACCATTATGTTTGGGAACCGCCTATAATGTATATAGTATGGAAGATATTGGGAACTCTTGGTTGTTATGTTGACAATGAAAGCATACCTGTCAAAATTATTTTCATCTCTGTTTTAAAAGCTTCGAGCTCTGGCACCTCTACAAATCCCTGCTTCCCTCTGCGAAGGGCCTATCTTTTACTTTTATGCAACAGTCAGTAGTGTTCCTTCTCATTCCAACCTACTCTTTAGTTGGCAAGCATCATGTGATGGGGAAAGATCTAAGCATATATGGCCATTCATATTTGATCATGAATTATTTTTGTTGACAATTATCTATATGATAAGTAAGTTGGGAGGCGAAACATTAAGCCCCTAACTTTCTCATGTTCGATGGATGCTATTTGTTCTAAAAATATGCTTTGAGTGGTAGCAATAATGGAAGACTATATGATAGTTGAGTATGTGGGATTTGCTAAATCAAAGCTCTTACATAGACCCTTCCTGAAAATAAGATGAATTGCAATTGTTTGGTGATTGAGCATAGTTTGTTAGTTTTCAAGAAAGTTTATGGTCTATGCTTTAACTTGTGAATAGCTTGTTACTTGATCATGAGAAGCTCTCTATGATATGAGCTACTGTTATGATATATATTATCATTGATCATGAGATGCTAGAAAAAGTGATTGAAATTATCATTGATCAAACTTGTGCACTTGCTAGCATTCACACTTCATAAATTATTTCTTTTATCATTTACCTACTCGAGGATGAGAAGGAATTAAGCTTGGGGATGCTGATACGTCTCCAACGTATCTATAATTTATGAAGTATTCATGTTATTATATTATCGGCCTTGGATGTTTTATATGCATTTATATGCTATTTTATATGATTTTTTGGATTAACCTATTAACCAAGAGCCCAATGCCAGTTTCTGTTTTTCCTTATTTTTGAGTTTTATAGAAAAGGAATATCAAACGGAGTCCAATTGACCTGAAAATTTACGAAGATTATTTTTGGACCAGAAGAAGCCCGTGGAGCATCGGAGATGGACCAGAAGAGTCCCGAGTCAAGTATGAGGGTGAAGGGCGCGCCCTACCCTCCTGGGCGCGCCCCCCTACCTCGTGGCTGCCTCGTGGACCCCCTGACTTGTTCCCGACGCCAACACCTCTTATATATCCCCAAACTTCTAGAACAGAACCTAGATAGGGAGTTCCACCGCTGCAAGCCTCTGTAGCCACCAAAAACCAATTGGGACCCTATTTCGACACCCTGCCGAAGGGGAGAATCCATCACCGGTGGCCATCTTCATCATCCCGATGCTCTCCATGACGAGGAGGGAGTAGTTCACCCTCGGGGCTGAGGGTATGTACCAGTAGCTATGTATTTGATCTCTCTCTCTCTCTCTCACACTCTCTTTGTCGTGTTCTTGATTTGGCATGATCTTGATGTATCCCGAGCTTTACTATTATAGTTGGATCTTATGATGTTTCTCCCCCTCTACCTTCTTGTAATGGATTGAGTTTTCCCTTTGAAGTTATCTTATTGGATTGAGTCTTTAAGGATTTGAGAACACTTGATGTATGTCTTGCGTGGGATACCCGTGGTGACAATGGGGTATTCTATTGATCCACTTGATGTATGTTTTGGTGATCAACTTGCGGGTTCCGTGACCTTGGGAATCTATGCATAGGGGTTGGCACATGTTTCCATCTTGACTCTCTGGTAGAAACTTTGGGGCACTCTTTGAAGTTCTTTGTGTTGGTTTGAATAGATGAATCTGAGATTGTGTGATGCATATCATATAATCAAATCCGTGGATACTTGATGTGACATTGGAGTATCTAGGTGACATTAGGGTTTTGGCTGATGTGTGTCTTAAGGTGTTATTTTACTATGAACTCTAGGGATGTTTGTGACACTTATAGGAATAGCCCAATGGATTGATCGAAAAGAATAACTTTGAGGTGGTTTCATATCCTACAACAATCTCTTCGTTTGTTCTCAGCTATTAGTGACTTTGGAGTGACTCTTTGTTGCACGTTGAGGGATTGTTATATGACCTAATTATGTTATCATTGTTGAGAGAACTTGCACTAGTGAAAGTATGAACCTTAGGCCTTGTTTCGAAGCATGCTATACCATTTTCGCTCACTTTTACCACTTGCTACCTTGCTGTTTTTATATTTTCAGATTACGAAAACCTATATCTACCATCCATATTGCACTTGTATCACCATCTCTTCGCCGAACTAGTGCACCTATACAATTTACCATTATATTGGGTGTGTTGGGGACACAAGAGACTCTTTGTTATTTGGTTGCAGGGATGTTTGAGAGAGACCATCTTCATCCTACGCCTCCCACAGATTGATAAACCTTAGGTCATCCACTTGAGGAAATTTTTCTACTATCCTACAAACCTCTGCACTTGGAGGCCCAACAACGTCTACAAGAAGAAGGTTGCGTAGTAGACATTACCAGCTAAGCCGCCTTTCCGGTACGAGGTCATGTGGGAAATGCATGCGCAGTGGCAGGATACAATTGCTCGGTGTTGGACGGATGGTCAGCCACTTTCAAGTGTGCAAGAGCTGCAATCAAAGCTTAAGGACATATGAACTAATCCCGGTTGTTGGAACAGAGACACCTTTGGAAGTGTGCGCAAAGAAATAAAACAGCTAACTTCCGAATTAGAAGACTGCAAAGTGATCCGGCCAGGGTTGGACCATCCCATCCGGAGCTTAAAATCAATGAAAAGTTGGTTGAGATTTACCACCGGGAGGACCTGATGTGCCGCCAGCGGTCGAGACTAGAATGGATGACTTTGGGGGACAAAAACACAAATTTTTTTCACATGAGAGCTAGCATGAGGAGAAAGAAAAACAAGATCAAAGCCCTAGCAAATACTCTCGGAGTTGCTGTGTCAGACCCGGCGCAACTGAAAGCAATGGTGTCCGAGTTTTACCAAACATTATATACCTCTGAGGGAGTGAACCACATGGACTAGGTTCTCCAGCACATCCCAAGGAAGGTCACACAGAGCATGAAGATCTGTTGTTGGCACCATATAGTAAGGAAGAAGTGAAGACAACCCCGTTCCAAATGTGCCCAACCAAGGCTCCTGGGCCTGACGGTTTCCCTGCATAATTTTACCAGCGCCATTGGGACTTATGTGGAGATGAGGTAACCGGTGTTGTTCTTCGGATTGTTAGATGAGAAGAGAGTGCAGAATGTGTAAATGACACAGTCCTTGCGCTAACCCCCAAGGTGATGAACCCAACTCTCTTGTCCCAGTTTCGCCCTATTAGCTTGTGCAACGTTATATACAAAATTGCGTCCAAGGTTGTTGCAAATAGGTTAAAGGTAATTCTTCCGGACATCATATCAGAAGAGCAATCAACCTTTGTTCCAGGACGACTCATTACAGATAACATCATATGCGCATATGAATGTTTGCATTTCATGAAGAGAAGCAAGGCTAAAACAAACATTCATTGTGCTTTGAAGTTGGATATGACGAAGGCGTATGATAGAGTGGAGTGGACTTACTTCAGGCAATCATGGACAAGCTGGGATTTGACCAGAGATGGGTGGAGGTAATTATGAGGATGATCAGCTCAATATCTTTTTTAGTTCTGTCTAATGGAGAAGGTGGAACCTTTTAAACCAACATGTGGTATTTGACAGGGAGATCCGATATCCCCTTACTTGTTTTTGATAGCCGCAGAGGGCCTTTCGTGCCTCTTAAAACTCAGTTCTCAATCGTCAGTGCTCAATGGGATTAAGGTGGCGCCGACAGCTCCGGCTGTGAACCACCTTCTATTTGCAGACAATAGCTTGTTGCTATTCAGGGCAAGTGTAGAGGGGGCTACAGGGGTATCAAACCTATTGGATATTTATTGCAATGCTTCTGGTCAAAGAATAAATCAAGATAAGTCATCAATCTTTTTCAGCAAAGAGTGTCCGCAACAGATGAGGCAAAATATCAAGAACATCCTCAATGTACAGAATGAGTCTCTGAGTGAACGATATTTGGGAACGCCAACGGATGTAGGGCAGTCCAAGATGGGTACATTTAAATACCTCATAGATGGAGTCTAGGAGAAAGTCAAGGGATGGATGGAGAAACTCTTATCCTTTGCTGGTAAAGAGATATTGATCAAGGCAGTTGCCCAAGCTCTGCCAGTGTTTTCCATGGCTTGTTTCAGGTTACGCCGAGGTCTCTGTGAGAACATCACATCCATCTCCGCCAATTCTAGTGGGGAAGTAAAGCGGGGAAACGAAAGCCAAGTTGGGTTGCATGGGATATCATGGTGAGATCAAAGCATCTCGGGGGTCTGGGCTTCCGTGACATGGAGATCTTCAATCTAGATTTAATAGCAAGACAAGCCTGGAGGGTGCTGAGCGAACCAAACTCACTAAATGCACGCATTCTGAAGGCAGCCTATTTTCCATAGGGGTCCTTGCTTGAGGCTGAACTGGGGAACCGACCCTCATAGATATGGCGTGCGGTGCTAGATGGTCGGGATGTCATGCGGCAAGGATTAATCAGAAGAATTGGTGATGGCACTTCGACAGAAATATGGAGACATAACTCGCTTCCTCGCAAAGGCATGCTGAGGCCGGTTGTCTCTTTGGTAATGAACCCTCCTCGGATGGTCTTTGAGTTAATCGATGCAGCAATAGCATCGTGGAACGAGAATCTCATTCTACAGGTGTTCTTACCTATAGATGCGGAGGTCATCCTTTCTATCCCGCTCCGCACAAGATCTATTGATGATTTTTGGGCCTGAAGTGCAGAGAAGAGGGGCTATTTTCAGTCAAGTCAGAGTACAGAATGATATTGCATACGAAAATCACAAGGGAAAATCGGATTGATGAGGTAGAAAGCTCGTTAACGGAGGAGCAGCAAGCTAACGAATGGACAAAGCTATGGAAGATTGAGGTCCCTTCCAAGATCAAAATGTTTCTGGGGCGCCTAGTGAGATGCTCTACACCCACGGCGGACCTCCTCCAACATCAAAACATGGCCACGTCTTCGGCATGTAGATTGTGTGGGGCCGCAGATTCGTGGAGACATGCACTTCTAAACTGCTATACAGCCAAAAGTGTATGGGCATTGGCTGAAGAAGAGATGGTGGAAAATATGATCCAGTGTAACAGTGACAACGCCAAATACTAGTTCTTCAAGATGATTGCGACGATTGTCTTATGACCAGCTGATTCAAATGGCAATTATTCTCTGGGCTATATGGGGAGCAAGGAGGAAAGCAGTGTATGAGGACATTTTCCAAAGTCCCATTTCGACCCACCGTTTTATCCAGTCTTACTGGAATGATCTTCAACTCACGAAGAAACCGAACCTGCATCACAATCCCTCAAGGCCTGCCCGACCGAGGCAGTGGATCCAGCCACCGGAGAACACAATGAAGCTTAATGCAGATGCGGCTGTGGCAGGACGTCGGGGAGTAGGAGCAGTGGGGGCAATCTGCAGGGACAGGGACAGCAGGTTCCAGGGTGCTTCGGTGATTGTTTTCAGAGGTATAGTCGATCCCACTATGCTGGAGGCACTGGCGGTGAGGGAAGCTTTGGCACTCTCGGAAGACCTGCACATCTCCGCTATCCAGGTGGCATCAGACTGCTCGGTTGTGGTAGAAGACGTCAAGAGGAGGAGTGGAGCAGGATATGGAGCAATCGTGCAAGAGATTAGAGAGTATGCGTGGAATTTTGCTTTATGTAAATTTGTTCATGAATTTAGAAGCTCAAATTTTGAAGCTCACAATCTAGCAAGGCATGCACTACAACGGGGTCCTGATCGCCATGTTTGGTTAGACCACCCCGGAGATCTTCATTTCGTCCATGTAAACATTGTGACAACTTAGTAAAGCTTCGCTGATTGTCTCAAAAAAGCGCTATCTAAGACTTTATTAAGTCTCAATGGACTGAGTTGTATCCACAACGTATTACTCCCTCCGTTCCAAATAAGCGACTCAACTTTATACTAACTTTAGTACAAAATTAATTCACTTATTTTGGGATGGAGGGAGTATTACTTAATTTCATTTTCTTTTCTATTTACTACTTTCTATTTTTATTTTTGTGTTTTGTTTTTTCTCTGGAAAGAGGTGTTTAAAATTGCTACAAACGCGCCACATCAACCTAGTTGCACGTTCGCACACCATGTGCAATTGAATATGATGGGCTCTTATTTTGTTAATTGTATCGTGCTTTTCAGGGATAAACCAAGTTTTATTCATCAGACGCCACAGAATGTGAGATGTCATGGGATTGGCCAAGCCAAATGTGATGTCCCAGATGTAACGAAAGTGAAAACTTGGATAAAGTGTGCTTCAACATTGACATCACAACCTTTGCAATTAAAAGTACAATCAAAAGACGACATGTGTAGCTCGATCTCGCTAATAATTGCTCCATTGTTTCCTCGCCCACCTTTCTGGATGTCCCCAATAACCTCTTTAGCGTCAGAAGCAATGACCAAACGGTGCAGGTGAAGATCTTTAGCCAATGGTAGTGCCAACCTGCACACAATGGACTCCAA
>NC_041389.1:2825203-2856084 GCF_002162155.2 Triticum dicoccoides
CTCCCACTCCCTTTCGGACAGCAGCATCAACATGTATCTTCGCATAACCCGTTGGCAGGGCCTTTGGGCGCTGCGCTATAGCCACTGTTATTTTTTGGATGATAGCGAAATACAAACAGACGAGAAAAACAATACCCGGCCCAATAGAGCCATACAAGCTTAAAACCAGCATTACACATAACGTTGAACAATTTTCAAATTGCACGATGAATACTTTTTAATAATATGTTATCAAAAAATATTTATGAATAATATTGAAAATGTTCTTATTGCACGTTTAATGTATTAATTAAATACATGGTGAATATTTTTAATAATAGTTTATTGAAGTAAATATTTTTTTAATAATATATTTTCTAATTGCATGTTATTTTTTAATACATGGTGATATATTTTTAACAATATTTTATTGAATAATTTTGAACATTTTCTAATTGCATGTTATTTTTTAATACATGATGATATATTTTTAACAATATTTTATTGAATAATTTTGAACATTTTCTAGTTGCATGTTAAATATGTTTCAATATACGATGAATATTTATAAAAAATCACAAACACATTTATCAAAATATCATGACAATGCTTACATTTTTAGAAAAAAATGTAAATAAAAAATGAAAAAGAAAAACTGATAGAAACCACACATTAAGAAAATTATAGGTACATCAACTAATATACCCGGCAGGTGCACCACACCGAGTCAACGAGCAGCATGCCAAACAAAACTGCTGCCCAAAATCTTTGGCCCAACGCAACTCGAAAACGCACAAAGCAACCAATGAGAGAATGGCAAAAACAGAGCCAGCGCAAAAAGAACAAGAGAGAATAACAGCGAGGGATATGGGCTGGACAGTTAACGAAAAAGTAAAAATTGTTTAGATGTTCGCTCTTCGAGTAAATTGTACTTTGGACCAAGTGGGCATTTATAAATTTATAACCATAATATGAATTGTTTAGATGTTACAGCCTTGCCTTGCAGGAAAGAGCAAAAAATCAGTCACAACTAATGAGTAGCTCTTACGATTTGCTTAGCGCAAGATATTGCCTGCCTCAACTCTGAGTTGCTAAACTAGAATGATTCATCTGTTGGAGTTCCTAATAAGATAGATGCACTGTCTTTTAGATCCTCTGACGACGAATAATTCCCCGCGGCGCCTCCATGTATAGCACACCATTTCTCTAGGAAAAAGGTACAAATCAAGGCGGCTTGTTATGAAACTTGTAGACTGCATACTGCTGCTTAGGCCAGGCATCGACTATGATTAGGCTAGGTTCTGGAAACGCACCAGCAATTTCTGGGACATGGACATTCCATATCTAACATTCTGACAGCTGCTGAGTAGAAACGCCCTGAGTTTTAGTCCCAGCAAATGGCCTTCGGGTGACTGGAACAAAGCTCAGGAACTTCAGCGTGCCATCTTCCAGCGAGACCACAATGCCTCTGAACATGAAAGGTAGTAACAGCTAACATCATTAATCTACTAGAGTAGACAGAAAATATATATCTGTAACTTTGCATATATGTGCAGTAAAGATCCGTTTGGGAGCTCGATCGGTAGGACTTTCCGCCCGTATAGATTTCACCAATGTATTTATTTTACTAGGCACAGACGATTTCAGTTGGTGGCCTGGTCACTACAACTTGTATGATCAGCATATTTGAGTCAGTGAGAAATATGCAAGATATCAGTGAGCATATATTTACATCAGTTTCAGACCCACATTCGCTTATAAACTTGTATAACAAATTCTTTCATTTGGGAAAATTCCGATCAATTTCTATCATGAGCAGTGAACAACCAAATGTATGGAAACCTCACCAGTTCCAACAAACTCGATATTTCATTGCTTTATTTCACCAAAATCAAACAAACTCGACATTTGATTACCTTTCTTCCTGGTAGGTAAATTTGTGCACGGGCCTCAGAAACCAAAGAAAGCACGAAACGAACTTGTAATGTGCGTGCAAGCAAATTCATGTCCTCCGATCCTGCTAGTTGGCGCCTAGGCGCGCCTGGAGGTTCCTTGCCAGGATCCCCTCGAAGGTGATCCCCGGCCCGAACGCCAGTATGAGTCCCCACTCGCACTGCTCCTGACCCCCCTCCGGCTCCGGCTCCGGCGCCGGCGCCTCCGTCCTCTGCCTGCTCTCCTCCACCATGTTCTCCAGCACGTACACGATGGTGTTGCTGCTCGCGTTCCCAAAGTCCCGGAGCGCGCTCCGGCTCGCGCGCAGCTTCCCGCCGTCCAGCCCCAGCCGCCCTTCCATCTTGGTCAGGATCGCCGGGCCGCCGGGGTGCACCGCCCAGAACATCTTGTCATAGGTCAACATGTTGTCACCCTCCGCAGCAGCAGCAGAAGGGTGCTCCTTGATGAGCTTCTGGCAGAAGGACTCCACGTGCGCCTCGATGATGTGGGGGAGCTCGCGGCCCAGCTGGAACTTGATGCCCTCCTCCGTCAGCCGGCCGTCGATGGTCTTCTCGGTGTCAGGGAGGAAGCGCTGCAGCGCCGAGTAGAGCTCGAATAGCGGTCGCTCCTGGGCGGTGGGGTCTGTGCCGACGACGGCCGCGCCCGCGCCGTCGCCGAAGAGCGCCACCCCGACAAGGTCGTAGGGCCGGTCGGGGCTGGGCGGGCGGAACCCGGCCACGGTGGTCTCGGAGGTGGCGAGCAGGACACGCGCGCCCGGGCAGCTCTCGGCCAGGCCCTTGGCGACGCGGAGGCCAGCCACCCCGCCGGAGCACCCGGTGAAGGCCAGCATGACGCGGCGGACGTCCGGGCTGAGCCCCAGGGCGCGCGCCAGGTGCAGGTCCCCGCCCGGGAACCGCGCCTCGCTGGACGAGACGTAGACGAGGTGGGTGATCGCCGAGAGGTCGCCGCCCCACGCCTTGATGCAGGCCAGCGACGCCTCGGTGGCCATCTGCGTCACCGCCTTGTTGGAGATGTCCAGGCGCTGCTTCATCGTCGGCAAGCCCTCCTGGGCCAGCTCCGGGTAGCTCTTGAGGATCTCGTCCGACATCACCACGTACCTCGTCTTCACCGTCGTCGTCTTGCCTGCAATGCATTCATACATATACTCATTACTCATCATGCATCAACGTGCAGAAGAACTTGCCGAAATGGGAACAGAGATAGAATTATTAGCTGTTACATACATAGCCTGGCGAGCTTCTCCTTGAGCTCGGGGTCGTTGCAGTTGGTGTTCCTCATGAAGCCCTCGACGACGTAGTCCTGCATGACGAGCTGCTGCGGGAAAGCGTGGCCCAGGGCGAGGATCGTGGCCTTGCCGGGGTTGGGGGCCAGGCAATTAGCCTGCTGCTGCTTGTTCGCCGCCGCCGTCGTGTCGACATCCCTAGCGCTCACCATGGTCGTGTGAGGAGGGTTGGATTGATGCAAGATCGAGGATGGAATCTCAGTGCCGGAGGGGGCCGAGAGGGCTAATTAGCTGCTGGTGGTCCGGAGATTTGAAGACTATATATACATACTCTCTTCTTGTTTCATCCTGCACTGCTAGCTTTAATAACTACTTATTATATATGTATCATGCAGCCTGTGTAGTTAGTTGAGAGGCACCAAGTGCGTGCATGCATGCCTGGCAAGCAAGGTTGGTGGCCAGCAAGCAGATAACGTACAGGTTGTTTACTGGTAATCGATCGGAGTAGCTGCCTTTGAGGATCTCAGCAAACGACCCGAGTTCAATTTCTAGAATTGACATGTGATGCACATGGGGTTTCCGCCATTGAGGATCAAGTTTGATGTGGGGTGAAATCACTCATCAAAACATATCTTGATACTCATTTAATTTTTTTTTCGAGGACCATGTTTATCTTGGTACTCATACTAAAATGGCCGTATGCATCCCTAGTTGGTGCAGAGGCCGGGGAAGTGAAATTCAAGAAAGGAGCGGTGATGTTGAGTTCAGGTAACTCTTATGTGTGACACCCAGTATGTGAGTTGTTCACTTTCACGCAGGTCAGTGATCGGTGTGTGACGGCGTTGGACTGATACTCTGAAAGTTGGGAGCACAAATTAGAGTAACAAGGAACTTAATTTTGCTCGAGTGTTGACCGTGGTCAAGAAAAGAAGGGACTACAAGTTGCAGGTAGAGTCATATGGAGTCTTTGAAGTAGCAGCGGTGCTCATGGGATAAGCTCAAGTCCAATATACATGGAAGTTTGACGCATGGACGAACTCAAGGTGGTGGAGAATATTCGCCAAGGTGGAGTTTGTTAGAGTTGTGTCGAATATAGTGTACAAGGTAGGTTACTGTTGGACTTGTAGTTGTATTGTGTTTACATAGGATGTGGAGTCGTGTCCTAGTAGGACACTTGTATACCAGGCCTCTCATATATAGCGGGGCTGGACACACGATGTAACCTATGCCAACATAATAACATAGGCGCGCAAGGGGAGCCGGCCGCGTGTGCCGGCACCCGGGTGGCCGGTGTGCGGTATTGTGACGGTGTCACGGGGAGGAGCGCCCGTAGTCAGGCCCGGGATGTAGCCATATCGGTGAACCTCGTTAACAAATCTCGGTGTCGTGCCTCGTGTGATTGCTTGGTCCTCGGATGATCGGCGGTATGCCTCGGATTTATTCTAACACCCACGACGCCGTCAAGTCCCAGCACAAGACGCTCTACGACATGTTCGACCCCGCCAAGGCCGGCGGCACCAGCGCGGCCGTGGCGGGCGCGTTCAGGCTCGTCAACCAGGCGTTTGCCGCGCTCACGGACATCAGGAAGAACGAGGGCGCGGTGCCGGGGAGAGCTCCCGCTCCTCGCCACCGCCTGCCGCCGCTGCTCCCGGTGCCGCGTGCCAAGGCCAAGCCGGTCGCCGCGCCCGTGTGCATGGTGGTGGTGGGCGAGCAGCAGGTCGTGGCCGATTATCCTGCTGCTACTGCTGCTGCCTTCGTGGACGAGCCGGTGGCGCCGGAGCAGAAGGGGCACGGCGTGGTGGCAGATGAGGAGGAGAAGGACGAGGCGTACTACGCCGGCGGTGGCGGCCGCGGTGGGCGTCGTTAAGGCCTAATCAGTTATGACTATACGAGTTATAAATCGTTACTACTGTAGTTACATTGTTTGTTTGTGTTTCTTCTTCAGTTGAGTAGATCTATCATATGTGTAACTTGATGTGATTCATAGCTCGTGATGATCCTGAGAATTTGTAAAAAAATTTGTTTTTTATGATCCTGAGTCTATAGTAGAATTGATGATCAAAAGTTTCATGTTTAAACTGTGTGGTGCATATCAGCATATGGTTGGCTATCTCAAAACCTATTGACAAACGGGTGTAGCGAGGCTACTCAAGAATCCCCTCCCCCCAGAAAAGAGATTCTCTAATTAGGATATGTGCCTAGTTATTGCACATCTAAGTGATTCAATCAAACATAAAACAAAAAAAGAAGAAGAAAATACCCACATGAATCTCCGCGTAAGATCAATGATACATGACTTAGATGTGTAATACTTTATGGCATATCTAGATGTAAAAATTGCAATTATTACTATCAGTTACAATCTGTTTGCTTGTGATTCTTCTTCATAACTTGTGATGATCATGAGATTTGTAGTCAAATTTTTTGTTATGATCCCAATCTGAAGTAGAATTGATGATTGAAACTTTCTAGTTTAAACCTTGTGCTATATATTGTTAGCTATCTCAAAACCTATCGACAAACGGATGAAGCGAGGCTAATCAATATGCTTTGGGTAGTACTCCCTTTGTCCCATAATAAGATGCTATTACATCCAATATAAGACAGAGGGAGTAGCAACAAAAGGAAACATGCAATTTCTACGATTATTCACTTGATGAAAAAAAATGACACGTGGGGCTCACGTGCCGGTGACCAGAGCAACCGCTCTGCTTTTTTTCCTGTCTAACTCATTGTTCAAACGGAGTGGTGAAGCTAGGCCAGGCTAGGTGGACACAACCTAACCTAGCTAGGTGAAAGCAACGACGATACCGACAATGATGAGGTTGATCTTCATAGTGTGAAATAGGACTTGAACTTAATTAACTCATACCACGAGCATCTCTTGATTACTTATTCTATAACTCTCTAAATTTCTCTCAAAATATTAACTCCTCAAATAATGAGATGTTAAAAAAAGTGTGAGCTAGCCCTTCACTGCCGCTTCCCGGTATCCTTCCTCCAAAATGATGACCAACAACACCTTGGGGCGCATCATCGAGCTCATCGTGGCCATGTAAGGAGACACAATGGGCTCATTGAGGTGCAAGGATGCGCACGCGCCCGACAATGGCACCCCTAACGCATCTATGGTCGCCATCCTTTAGGTCAGGGCCCAGGGAGGGTGCTAGGCCACCATGCAGAGGAGCGTCGAAGGTGCGCGGTGCAGTGCCACTAGCTAGATTAGTAGGGAAAATGGACGCTAGCGAGGCAGTCGGGGCGGGGAATGGCGGCAGCTAGCTCGGGAGACAGGGGGTGTGCCGACTGTGCGTGGGAAGAATGATGAGCAACAACGAGAGTGTCAGGGGTGAAGAGGGGGTGTTTAGGGAGATTTTGCTCCGCCGCTCAAATTTGTTGTGGAGAGGGGATGTTTGAGGCTCAACTCCTCAATCTTTTAAGAGTAAAACTTTGGACCCGAATATCTAGACAATGTCAGATCTAAGGCATGATAAATGAAACGTTTTCCATAATAATTATGTTTGTCGATCGGGATGACAAGTTTAGTTGGCGAGCATGGCAAATCTGACTCTATTCATTTTTTTTGCTCAAAAATTGCTGTCTTTGCAAACTAGATTTGCCATCATCACGCTAATATGAATTGCCATGAAAAACGTTCGATTTGCCATGCCTAAAAATCTGACCAAAATTTTTTAGGAAAGAGCTAAGATAAAGTTAACTTCTCAAAAGTGAATTTTTCAAAGAGCCGTAAGGGCTACATTTCCCCGTGTGTTTCTTCTCTAGCTGATGAGTAGACCTACTAGCAGGCCTTGAATCCATGGCAGGTGACTTGACATGATCGGATCGATCGCGAGAACCAGTAGTATAGTAAATATTATAGAATCAACGATTGAGACTTAAATTTTCTGTTCAAGCTGTGGACGAAGCTAGGATGATATGCTATGGCTACTTGCAGTGGTCCCGATGGCAGATGGAGAGGACGATGATGAGGATGATGGCGACGACAATGCCGGCGACGATGAGCTTGATCTTCATGTTCTGGTACCACATCCTTCGGCGGATCCGCGTGCCCTCAGTCCTGAAATCCATGGCCTGGTCGTGGAGCTGCTCGGTCCTCGTCACCAGGCCGTCGATTTGCTCCCCGCGATCAATCACCTGAGTAGCATCCGTTCAAAAATTCATCAAACAAAGTTATCATGATGTTTTCCATCATGATGCCCTTGACCTCTGAGAACTAAAGAACAAACCCATTCAGCCTTACAGTTATTTGAACAAGAGATTAGTACCTTGTCGATGTTTTCCATCATGATGCCCTTGACCTCTGAGACCTGGGCCTGCACCTTGGACAGCCTGCTCACCTCCTCGGGGTGATCCATGCAGTACTGCATCTGCTCCTTCAGCCTCGGCCTGTCCAATCCCTTTGTTTGTTCATAGCTTACTTAATTATAGTGCTAGATCACTAATGGATCATCATAAAAGTACTCCCTCCGTTCGGAATTACTTGTCGCAGAAATGGATATATCTAGACGTATTTTAATTCTAGATACATTTATCTGCGAGACAAGTAATTCCGAACGGAGGGAGTAATCAATTACCTTGATAGGTAGACATGGATACATAGCCGTTGAAGTATTTGTTATGGAATGATCTTTTATTTTTGGTAACGTTGTACTAGTATTTTTGTTATGGATATTTTTATTTTTGGTAACGTTGTACTAGTACTCCCTCCGTCCCAAAATACTTGTCGGAGAAATGAATATATCTAGACGCAATTTAGTTTTAGATACATCCATTTTCATTCATTTCTCCGACAAGTATTTCCGGACGGAGGGAGTATTTGTTATGGAATGATCTTTGACTCATCAATGAGTACGTGGCTGAATTTGTTGACCACAGCTAATTAACCTCTGTCTCTATGTCATTCAGAGTAGTTAACTCACAACATTAGTGATAATTTGTTACCCAAAATCTTTGGTGAGGCTGTTGGCGGTGGCGGTGGCGGCCTTGCCTCCGGCGTATCGCTTGTTGAACTCCTCCTTGATCCTCTCCAGGAAGGCCAGGGGCACCTCGCGCCCCGCCGCCTCCGTCGCCACCACGCAGTAGGCTGCATATCATATGTATATGCACATGTCATTTTCAGTTCAGGCTTTGGTTTTACTGAATAACTTTGATTCTACTGAACACGACGTGTATGCTTGGCTCTGAATGTTTGGTATGAACTGAACAGATCTGTGAAAAACTAAGTGACAACTTGTATGCGCCCTCATCATTCATGGATATATTGGATATACTACTATCATCTGGAGGCCCTTCAAATCAGTAACAGTCATTTATATTTCTATGAACCAGAACCTGACCTCAGAACTAATTAATCGTACTTGGAGGTTGAAAACTTTGGCTGTTTTGCGAGAACAGAGTTAATTAAAAAAAAACATGGGAGACTGGAGAATAAAGAGGTAAGAAAGATGGATGGCGCACCGTATCCCTGGTGGAGGAGGAAGGTGAAGGTGTGCCCGTCGCAGGTGTAGGTGAAGCGGCTGTCGCCGGCGGGCAGCTTGTGCAGGCACTGCGCCGCGATGTCCCGGAAGTTGCCCGTGTACGCCGTGTGCTCCGCCACCACCAGCGTCCCCCGCGCCACCATCGCGTAGATCATCGCCGTCGCCCGAGGATTAGGACCACCCTCCCCCTGCCGCGCCATCCGTCGATCAACCGGCAACGACCACCACCAGCGCACCACAAGAAGAAGGAGGAGATGAAGAGGAGAAGGAAGAAGAAGAAGAAGAATAAGTGGAGCCTGTCAAACCAAGGGAGGAAACAAGGCAGGCAGACAGCGTTTGGTGGTCTATACTATGTCACCGTTTTGGAACCTGTCAACGGTAAGTACCAAAAGATGACGATGATGCAATGCCAAACGACATCCTGGCCGTCCATTTGACTATGATTTCCGGCGTTGATTACTTAGCTCCTTCCTTGGACGACCAACCTACTTAAACAACTGTACAAAGGAAGACAAGGCTGGTAACACAAAGACATGTTCATTTCTTGTCAACTTGTTTCCAAGAAACATCCATCTCCTGAAAAATACAGCAAAATGGCATGTTTGCAAGCAATCTTGGCTGACTTAATAATAATAAAAATTGTTTTTTTAGAAAAGGAGGATGACCCCCGGCCTCTGCATCTGGGAGATGCACGCGTCCATTTTATTGATTATTCTCAAGGACCTTACAAGTAGTACAACAATATGCCTGAATGCACCATCTTGACAACATCTGTCGCTACTCTAATTCATATGATGAATGGGTCCAAGCTGGGCCAAATACCCAAACATCTCGCCTAAGCCTAATTGCTACTGACACTATCCTCAGCCTAAGTCCCAAATGGAAATCTTTATTTGATTACATTACAAGCATGTTTCTCCTAAAACACATACATTTCTGCGCCGCGATGTCCTAGAAGTTGCCCGTGTACGCCGCATGCTCCGCCGCCACCAGCGTCCCCCACGCCACCATTGCGTAGATCATTGTCATCACCGCAGGAAGCAGGATTAGGATCCGTGCCCTCCTGCTGCGCCATCGATGGATGGAGCTTGTCAAGAAGGCGACGACGACTACGAATAAGGAAGGTAGGAGAGGAGGAAGAAACAAATGATACACTACCATGTCGAACGAAACAAAGGTTCTGGAAACTGTCAACGGTCAGACCACATAAATTCCCGGCCGTCCGTTTGACCAGGATTCACCTGGTTGATTATTACTAACTTCCTTGGACGACCAACCTTGTTTTACCAGTCATCATTCTTTTTTTTTTGCAAGGATTTTACCGGTCATCATTAGCTGGTAATAGCACGAAAAGTTGCCATCAATTTGTCTAATCCGATTTTCCACCAAACATCATGTTACGTGGTAATTTCTTGTCAAAAGGCCCGAAGTCACTTTGGACCAGAAATGGCCAAATGTAGTATGAACCGTTAAAATCCCGAAAGTGACACCAGACCAAAAAACGGCCCAATTGTACAAAGGGACATTAACAGGCCAAAAGACATACCGGGCC
This sequence comes from Triticum dicoccoides, assembly GCF_002162155.2. Lineage (NCBI taxonomy): Eukaryota > Viridiplantae > Streptophyta > Magnoliopsida > Poales > Poaceae > Triticum > Triticum dicoccoides. The sequence goes on from NC_041389.1 coordinate 2,835,405, forward strand.
TTAATTGGTCTGAAAAACATAGTAGATTGTTAACGGGCTGAATCTGCATATGAGCCATAATATGGCCGGAAGTCATGGCGGTCTCTTAACGGCCGACCCACTAGTAGTTGACCAAATCCTATGGGCCTTTAACTGGGCCAACCTCTTTAATGTAAATGTGCCACTGTTGGACCGTGCCACGTGTTGACGTTTCATAGGCGCGTCTCGTCCATTGGATGGATGAGGTCTGTCACAACATAGAGCTGACACGTCGTTCCCTTGATAAACGATAAATTGACATGTGTAAAATCGTCATTGATCGGGGCTCACTAGTGCTGAAACGGGCTATAGTCCCGGTTTGTAAGGCCCTTTTAGTGCCGGTTCTGGAACCGGCACTAAAGGGTGGGGACTAATGCCCCCCCTAATTCCGGTTCAGCACGAACCGGCACTACTGGCCCACCACGTGGCATGAGCCCGCGCCGGGGGCTGGGAGACCTTTTAGTCCCGGTTGGTTTTAATTTTGTATTTTCCATTTAATTCCTTTTCATTTGAAGCATATTGTACGCTACTACATATTGTAAACGTTATGCATATATATATAAATAGAATTTCTCGTAGAACCGATCATATATATATCACCATCGAATTTCTTGCACGACCATTCACACATGCACATATATATCATTACTTCGATAGCGAGTAATGGAATTCTCCTTTGGGATCTGTGACCTGGTCAAGCAAAAATTCCGCTATTTCCTCTTGAAGCGCTCGTACGCGATTCATTGGTAGGAGCTTATTCCACATGTCCGACATCTTTAAAGGAGATCAATATGCATGTATTAGTTGTGTGTGTATATATTAGATAAAGATGTAAAATTTTTGAATAATGTTCTCGGAAACGTACCAATTGCTCTCTATCAATTCTGCTCCTTTGAGACGTCATCATGCGAATGTTCTCGCAAATGTAGTATGCACATAAATCAGTCTCCGACGCATGCTTCAGGGCCTTTAATTGAATACAATTCAATAAGATAATAATTAATCAAGCATGCTAATAGTAGAAACTAGAATTAAATAAAATGTTAGCTAGCTACACTAGTAGAAAAAGAACCTAATGTGAGACACATTAGTGCTGGTTTGTTTTTGAGCCGGCACTAATGTGTATATTAGTGCCGGTTCCAATGGCTAGCTGGCCGCTGTCATTAGTACCGGTTCGTGGCGAACCTTTAGTACCAGTTCCTGCCACGAACCGGTACTAAAGAGAGTGGTGGCAGGATGTTGTCAGTCTGGGGCCTCTCCAGCACCTTTAGTACCGGTTCGTGGCATGAACCGGTACTAAAGGTTGTCGTACATAAACCCTTCGTCCACCCGAGCTGCTCTGTTCTTCCCCTTTCCCCTCACTTCGTCTGTTCTTCCCCTCTCTTCCTCGAGCTCATCACAAATTTTGCCCAAAATTTGTCAAGATTTGAAGGCCCCCATCCATTCAAATGATCACAAAGGTTAGCAACTTTGTCCTTTCATCTCTCATTGCTAGATTAGCTCTTGCAATGCTTTGTATAGTGATTCATTTGTGAGTTTAGTAATTTGGGAGGAATTATATGTGCTAGTATTTGATTTATATGCAATTTGGGGTAAAAAATAATACTTAGTTTGCATATGTAGGTGTCGTTTACTTAGTGGCTTCTAAATCTCCGTCGTAACCACCGTCGATCGCCCGCACCGTCCCGTCTCTGGCACCACCTTGTGGTGAGGCTCTTGTTCATGAATGTTTTACATTACCAAATGTTTGTGTGATTTGGATATATAGTTACTCGTATAATTATCTTACCCGTACGTTGTTTGTTATACATAGTGCCATGGTTTTGATATCCGTCCCCGTCGGCCCTCGTCCTTGTTATGATTCGGATGTGGTATATTCTCTTTTAAAACTAGTTGTTGCATTTCGTGTTTATGACAAATTATGCCCATCAAGTTGACATAGATATTTTTATCTAGGAGGTATGTGAACCGGAAATTCCAACCGACCCTATTGTCGAGAGGTTAAATTTAGTTGAAAAAGAAAACGAGTATTTGAAAGAAAAATTGAAAAGAATTGAGGGGGAGAAGATGGAATTGGAGTTGCATGTTGCCGATGTCGTCGATGATCACAAGATCAAGATGGAGAAAATGCGGTTGAAGATTAGAAAGATTAGAAAATATGCCATTGATAGTGTGGCTTGGTATCATTATGCTGTTGGATCAATTGTTACCTTAGTTGCGATCTTGATCGCATTTGTTGTTGCATTTAAATTCTTTAGCTAGAGAGTTATTTGTATGTTGCATTTAATTAAGTGTTGTATATGAACTTTATGCATGAACTTGTATTAATTTGGTCTATTCGGTGTTGTGTATAATGAAGATATGAGCCGACAATGGATGTATGATGACCGATGCTCTCCTGGGTTCATCAATGGCGTGCATACTTTTCTGCTTGCCGCTGAGACAAACAAGCGGGTGGATGGTTTTATGCCTTGTCCATGTGCTGGCTGTAAGAATGGTCACAATTACTCTATGTCAAGAACCATTCACGCCCACCTATTTGAGTCCGGTTTCATGCCCCACTATAATGTTTGGACCAAGCACGGAGAAAGAGGGGTTATGATGGAAGACAATGAAGAAGAAGAGGACGACGACATCTATCCTGGCCACGTGTTCCCTGAATACGATGATACAACAATGGAGGAAGAAGCTGAGCCGGCAATGCGGGAAGAAGCCGAAGAAGAGGCATCAGATGAGCCCGCTGATGATCTAGGTCGGGCCATTGCCGATGCAAAGAGAAACTGCGCAAGTGATTTGGAGAGGAAGAAGTTGCAGCACATGTTAGAGGATCACAAGAAATTGTTGTACGCGAATTGCGAAGCTGACAAAAAAAAGTTGGGCACCACACTTGAATTGCTGCAATGGAAGTCAGAGAATGGTGTATCTGACAAGGGATTTGGAAAGTTGCTGGTAATGATAAAGAATATGCTTCCAAAGGACAACGAATTGCCCGAGAGTACGTATGAAGCAAAGAAGGCTGTGTGCCCTCTAGGGTTAGAGGTGCAGAAGATACATGCATGCCCTAATGACTGCATCCTCTACCGCGGTGCGTACGAGGATTTGAACGCTTGCCTGGTATGCGGTGCATTGTGTTATAAGATCAGTCGCGATGACCCTGGTGATGTCGAGGGCGAGCGCCCCAGGAAGAAGATTCCTGCCAAGGTGATGTGGTATGCTCCTATAATACCACGGTTGAAACGTTTGTTCCAAAACAAAGAGCATGCGAAGGTGATGCGGTGGCACAGAGAAGACCGTAAGAAAGACGGAAAGTTGAGAGTACCCGCTGACGGTTCGCAGTGGAGAAAAATCGAGAGAAAGTACAGGGAGGAGTTTGCAGGTGACACAAGGAACGTATGGTTTGGTCTAGATGGCATTAATCCTTTTGGGGAGTAGAGCAGCAACCATAGCACGTGGCCTGTGACTCTATGTTTGTATAACCTTCCTCCTTGGTTGTGCATGAAGCGGAAGTTCATTATGATGCCAGTGCTCATCCAAGGCCCTAAGCAACCCGACAACGACATTGATGTGTACCTAAGGCCATTAGTTGAAGAACTATTACAGCCGTGGAATGGAACAGGTGTACGTGTGTGGGATGAGCACGGACAGGAAGAATTTGACCTAAAGGCGTTGCTGTTCGTGACCATCAATGATTGGCCTGCTCTCAGTAACCTTTCAGGACAGACAAACAAGGGATACCGCGGATGCACGCACTGTTTGGATGATACCGACAGTATATATTTGGAGAGTTGTAGGAAGAATGTGTACCTGGGACATCATCGATTTCTTCTGAGCAGGCATCCCGTAAGAAAGAAAGGCAAGCATTTCAAAGGTGAGGCGGATTACCGGACGAAGCCTCGCCACCGTACTGGTGCTGATGTACATGATATGGTCAAGGATTTGAAGGTAATCTTTGGAAAGGGTCCTGGCGGACAACCTGTTCTGAAGGACGCTGACGGATGCGCGCCCATGTGGAAGAAGAAATCTATATTTTGGGACCTGCCCTATTGGAAAGACCTAGAGGTCCGCTCCGCAATCGACGTGATGCACATGACGAAGAATCTTTGCATGACCCTGCTTGGCTTCTTGGGCGTGTATGGGAAGACAAAAGATATACCAGAGGCACGGGAGGACCATCAATGTATGCACAGAAAAGACGGCATACATCAGGGTCAGGCCTACGCTCTTTTTTTAGATGAAAGGATCAAACCGAGCCCGAGTAGGGCTCGATCTTCACCCGGCTTTAATTAACAAAGCCATCAACCGGCCAGGATTACAAGAGCACACCAAACAACCAAAGATAAAAAGGAAAACGGGGATGCAACCCCAAGGCAGCAGATACAAGGCACCGGTGAAGCTAAAATCTACGACCAGAGAATAAAAAGAGTACATCTTGGGGACCTAACAGGGGCTAGACGGGATTGCACCAAGGAAGGAGCTCGCCATCGACACGCCGAAGGCAAAGCACAGCTGCTCTCACCAGAGCCAGCAAGAAAACAGGGCAACCACTCGAGCACACCCGAAGCCACAAATTGCAACTCGCACATGAGGAGCAGGCCGCAGACACTAGCCATGGGAACCGAGCACTTCAAGAAGACACGGCGAGTAATGGGCAACGACGCCACCAGGAGGGCCGAGCCACACCAAGACCAGCGACACTCCTCCAAACAACGCGACCAGACCGTCGTAGAGGGGACCACTATCCCCTCTTGCCCAGGCCGAGGGCGTCGACCCACCGGACAACCGGACCGCGCAGAGGAGGAAATGAAGCAGCTTGAGGAGGACATCGATCCTCCATGCCAGGAAGTCACCGCTGGACGAAAGATCCGCCGCCAACTAGGACACCAAAGGCTTGCCGCAGGCCACCCTCCATCCCACAACCCAAAACGACGCCTTCAAGAAGGAGGTGCAGAGGCACCATCGCCGCCCAACCAAGGTTGTGGATTTTCACCCGGGAGCAGGGGAGGGAGGGAGGGGAGGGAGATGGACCTCAACGTCGCCTTCGGGAAGGGGAGCGGCGCACGGAGCACCGTTGACGATGTGGCCGCCGCTGCCGGCCAAGAGGTTACCCCGATCCAGGGCTCCCCACCCCACCACCACGACGTCGTCCACCGGATCTGGCAGGACATGGCGTAGGAGAGGCCGCAGCAGGAGCCAAAGGAGGCGTCTTCAGATCTGGAGAGGCCGGACACAGGGAACCGATCACCAGCCGCTCGGATCCACCGCCGGCCCGCCGTCCACACAGCCGAGCAAAGGCGGCCCACCGCGCCAAGGGACGCCGCCCGCCGCCGGGGAGCGCCGCCCGCACAACCTGGAGCCGCCGCCCCGAGCCCTAGCCCCCTGCCCAGCGGCAGAGCAGCAGAAAACCCCGCCGCCGCCCTCATCAGCGGCCGCGCGGGGAGCCCGGCGACGCCTCCGGCGACGGCGAGGAGGGGAGGCTGAGAAGGGGGGCTGGCGGCGGCCGGGGGAGGGAACCCTCGAGTCGCCCTCGGGAGGGCGACGCGAGGGGAGGGGGGAAGTTGGTGTTGTGTATTTGGATGTGAGATGAGAAATTCCAACTTGCTACCAACAGGCCTACGCTCTTACCAAAGAAGAGAAGGAAATCTTCTTTGAATGCCTGCTCAGCATGAAGGTACCGTCTGGCTTCTCGTCGAATATAAAGGGAATAGTAAATATGACAGAGAAAAAGTTCCAGAACCTAAAGTCTCATGACTGCCACGTGATTATGACGCAACTGCTTCCGGTTGCATTGAGGGGGCTTCTACTGGAAAGGTGTGCTTACGTGTTGGTCATCAAGACTCGCAGTTTGGCCGAATATGGCCTGTTTCTTGGACTATTACTGAGTGATTTCCACGATTGACGAACCCTGGGGTGCGTTTAAGTGTCGGTCAACAACACTCACAATTTTGGCCAATTCTGGTCCGTTTCGTGGACTATTATTCACCGTTTTGGGGTCCCAGTGCGATTTCTACGATTGACGATCCCCGGGGAGCGTTTACGTGTGTATCGTTAACGCTCATAGTTTTGGCCAATTCTGACCCGTTTCGTGGACTATTACCCACCGTTTTGGGGTCCCGAAGTGATTTAGATAGTTGTTGAACCACAAGGTGCGCTTATGTGTCGGTCATTAACACTAGCACTTTTTGGCCGATTCAGGCCCGTTTCATGGAATATCACTCACAGTTTTGGGGTCCCGGAGTGATTTCCACTATTGACGAACCCCGGGGTGCGTTTTCGTGTCGGTCATCAGCACTCACAATTTTTGTCGATTCCGACCCGTTTTGTGGACTATTGCTCACCGTTTTGGGGTCCCAAAGTGATTTCCATGGTTGTCGAACCCAAGATGTGCATACATGTTGGTCGTCAAGACTCATAGTTTGGGCTGATTCGGGCCCATTTCTTGGACTATTACTCAGTTTTGGGGCCCCAAAGTGATTTCCATGATTGACGAACCCCGGGGTGCGTTTAAGTGTCGGTCATTAACACTCACAATTTTGGCCAATTCTGGTCCGTTTCGTTGACTATTACTCACCGTTTTGGGGTCCCAGAGCGATTTCCATGGTTGTCGAACCCTAAGATGTGCTTACGTGTTGGTTGTCAAGACTCATAGTTTGAGTCAATTCTGGCCTATTTCATGGACTTACTCAGTTTTGAGGCTCCGAAGTGATTTCCACGATTGACGAACCCGGGATGCGTTTAAGTGTCGGTCATCAACACTCAAAATTTTAGCCAATTCTGGTCCGTTTTGTGGACTATTACTCACCGTTTTGGGGTCAAAGTGCGATTTCCACGATTGATGATCCATGGGGTGCGCTTACATGTTGGTCATCAACACTCGTAGTTTTGGCCAATTCTGGCCCGTTTCGTGGACTATTACTCACTGTTTCGGGGTCCCGAAGTGATTTCCATTGTTGTTGAACCCCAAGGTGCGCTTACGTGTCGATCATCAACACTCGCACTTTTTGGCCGATTCTGGCCCGTTTCATGGACTATTACTCACAGTTTTGGGGTCCCGGAGTCATTTCCACTATTAACGAACCCCGAGGTGCGTTTTCGTGTCTGTCATCAGCACTCGCGATTTTTGTCGATTCTGGCCCGTTTTGTGGACTATTACTCACCGTTTTGGGGGTCCCAAAGCGATTTCCATGGTTGTCTAACGCCAAGTTGTGCTTACATGTTGGTCATCAAGACTCGCAATTTGGCCGAATCTGGCCCGTTTCTTGGACTATTACTGAGTTTTGGGGCCCCGAAGTGATTTCCACTATTGACGAACCCCGGGGTGCGTTTAAGTGTCGGTCAACAACACTGAAATTTTTGGCCAATTCTGGTCCGTTTCGTGGACTATTATTCACCATTTTGGGGTCCCAGTGCGATTTCTACGATTGACGATCCCCGATGAGCGTTTACGTGTGTATCGTTAGCGCTCATAGTTTTTGCCAATTCTGACCCGTTTCGTGGACTATTACCCACCGTTTTGGGGTCCCGAAGTGATTTAGATAGTTGTTGAACCACAAGGTGTGCTTATGTGTCCGTCATCAACACTAGCACTTTTTGGTCGATTTAGGCCCGTTTCATGGACTATCACTCATAGTTTTGGGGTCCCGGTGTGATTTCCACTATTGACGAACCCCGGGGTGCGTTTTCGTGTCGGTCATCATCACTCACAATTTTTGTCGATTCTGACCCGTTTTGTGGACTATTACTCACTGTTTTGGTGTCCCAAAGTGATTTCCATGGTTGTCGAACCCCAAGATATGCTTACGTGTTTGTCGTCAAGACTCATAGTTTGGGCTGATTCTGGCCCGTTTCTTGGACTATGACTATTACTCAGTTTTGGGGCCCAGAAGTGATTTCCATGATTGACGAACCCCGGGGTGCGTTTAAGTGTCGGTCATCAACACTCACAATTTTTTGGCTAATTCTGGTCCATTTCGTGGACTATTACTCACCGTTTTGGGGTCCCAGAGCGATTTCCATGGTTGTCGAACCCCAAGATGTGCTTATGTGTTGGTCGTCAAGACTCATAGTTTGGGCCGATTCTGGCCCGTTTCTTGGACTATACTCAGTTTTGGGGCCGCGAAGTGATTTCCACGATTGACGAACGCCGGGGTGCATTTAAGTGTCGGTCATCAACACTCACAATTTTGGCCAATTCTGGTCCGTTTCGTGGACTATTACTCACCATTTCGGGGTCCCAGTGCAATTTCCACGATTGACGATCCCCGGGGTGCGCTTACATTTCGGTCATCAACAATCGCAGTGTTGGCCAATTCTGGCCCGTTTCGCGGACTATTACGCACTGTTTGAGGGCCCCGAAGCGATTTCTGTTGTTTTTGAACCGCAAGGTGCGCTTACGTGTCGGTCATCAACACTCACACTTTTTGACCGATTCTGGCCTATTTCATGGACTATTACTCATAGTTTTGGGGTCCCGGAGTGATTTCCACTATTAATGAACCCCGGGGTGCATTTTCATGTCGGTCATTAGCACTCGCGGTTTTTGTTGATTCTGACCCATTTTGTGGACTATTACTCACCGTTTTGGGGGTCCCAAAGAGATTTCCATGGTTTTCTAACCCCAAGGTGTGCTTACGTGTTGATCGTCAAGACTCGCAGTTTGGCCGAATCTGGCCCGTTTCTTGGACTATTACTGAGTTTTGGGGCCCCGAAGTGATTTCCACGATTGACGAACCCCGGGGTGCGTTTAAGTGTCAGTCAACAACACTCACAATTTTGGCCAATTCTGGTCCGTTTCGTGGACTATTACTCACTGTTTTGGGGTCCCAGTGCGATTTCCACGAGTGACGATCCCTGGGTGTGCTTACATGTTTGTCATCAACACTCGTAGTTTTGGCCAATTCTGACCCGTTTCGTGGACTATTACTCACTGTTTCAGGGTCCTGAAGCGATTTCCATTGTTGTTGAACCCCTAGGTGCGCTTACGTGTTGATCAACAACACTCACACTTTTTGGCCAATTCTGGCCCGTTTCATGGACTATTACTCACAGTTTTGGTGTCCCAATGCGATTTGTATGATTGACTATCCCCGAGGAGCGTTTACGTGTGTATCGTTAACGCTCATAGCTTTGGCTAATTCTGACCCGTTTCGTGGACTATTACCCACCGTTTTGGGGTCCCGAAGTGATTTAGATAGTTGTTGAACCACAAGGTGCGCTTATGTGTCGGTCATCAACACTAGCACTTTTTGGCCGATTCAGGCCCGTTTCATGGAATATCACTCACAGTTTTGGGGTCCTAGAGTGATTTCCACTCTTGACGAACCCCGGGGTGCGTTTTCGTGTCGGTCATCAGCACTCACATTTTTTGTCGATTCTGACCCATTTTGTGGACTATTACTCACCGTTTTGGGGTCCAAAGTGATTTCCATGGTTGTCGAACCCCAAGATGTGCTTATGTGTTGGTCGTCAAGAATCATAGTTTGGGCTGATTCCGGCCCGTTTCTTGGACTATTACTCAGTTTTGGCGCCCCGAAGTGATTTCCATGATTGACGAACCCCGGGGTGCGTTTAAGTGTCGGTCATCAACACTCACAAATTTGGCCAATTCTGGTCCGTTTCGTGGACTATTACTCACCGTTTTGGGGTCCCAGAGCTATTTCCATGATTGTCGAACCCCAAGATGTGCTTACGTGTTGGTTGTCAAGACTCATAGTTTGAGCCGATTCTGGCCCGTTTCTTGGACTATTACTTAGTTTTGGGGCTCCGAAGTGATTTCCACGATTGACGAACCCCGGGATGCATTTAAGTGTCGGTCATCAACACTCAAAATTTTGGCCAATTCTGGTCCGTTTCGTGGACTATTACTCATCGTTTTGGGGTCCCAGTGCGATTTCCACGATTGACGATCCCTGGGTGTGCTTACATGTTTGTCATCAACAATCCTAGTTTTGGCCAATTCTGACCCGTTTCGTGGACTATTACTCACCGTTTCGGGGTCCCGAAGCGATTTCCATTGTTGTTGAACCCCTAGGTGCGATTATGTGTCGATCAGCAACACTCACACTTTTTGGCCCATTCTGGCCCGTTTCATGGACTATTACTCATAGTTTTGGGGTCTCGGAGTGATTTCCACTATTAACGAACCCCTGGGTGCGTTTTCGTGTTGGTCATCATCACTCATGATTTTTGTCGATTCTGACCCGTTTTGTGGACTATTACTCACCGTTTTGGGGTCCCAAAGCGATTCCATGGTTGTCGAACCCCAAGATGTGCTTACGTGTTCGTCGTCAGGACTCATATTTTGGGCCGATTTTGGCCCGTTTCTTGGACTATACTCAGTTTTGGGGCTCCGAAGTGATCTCCACGATTGACGAACCCCGAGGTGAGTTTAAGTGTCGGTCATCAACACTCACAATTTTGGCCAATTCTGGTCCGTTTCGTGGACTATTACTCACCGTTTTGGGGTCCCAGTGCGATTTCCACGATTGATGATCCCTGGGTGTGCTTACATGTTTGTCATCAACAATCCTAGTTTTGGCCAATTCTGACCCGTTTCGTGGACTATTACTCACCGTTTCGGGGTCCCGAAGCGATTTCCATTGTTGTTGAACCCCTAGGTGCGATTACGTGTCGATCAGCAACACTCACACTTTTTGGCCAATTCTGGCCCGTTTCATGGACTATTACTCATAGTTTTGGTGTCCCAGAGTGATTTCCACTATTAACGAACCCCTGGGTGCGTTTTCGTGTTGGTCATCATGACTCATGATTTTTGTCGATTCTGACCCGTTTTGTGGACTATTACTCACCGTTTTGGGGTCCCAAAGCGATTCCATGGTTGTCGAACCCCAAGATGTGCTTACGTGTTCGTCGTCAGGACTCATATTTTGGGCCGATTTTGGCCCGTTTCTTGGACTATACTCAGTTTTGGGGCCCCGAAGTGATTTCCACGATTGACGAACGCCGGGGTGCGTTTAAGTGTCGGTCATCAACACTCACAATTTTGGCCAATTCTGGTCCGTTTCATGGACTATTACTCCCCGTTTTGGGGTCCCAGTGCAATTTCCACGATTGACGTTCCCCGGGGTGCGCGTACATGTCGGTCATCAACACTCGTAGTTTTGGCCAATTCTGGCCCGTTTCATGGACTATTACGCACTGTTTCGGGGTCCCGAAGCGATTTCCATTGTTGTTGAACCCCAAGGTGCGCTTACGTGTCGGTCATCAACACTCACACTTTTTGACCGATTCTGGCCCGTTTCATGGACTATTACTCATAGTTTTGGGGTCCCGGAATGAATTCCACTATTAACGAACCCCGGGGTGCATTTTCATGTCGGTCATTAGCACTCGCGGTTTTTGTCGATTCTGACCCGTTTTGTGGACTATTACTCACCGTTTTGGGGGTCCCAATGCGATTTCCATGGTTGTCTAACCCCAAGGTGTGCTTACGTGTTGGTCGTCAAGACTCACAGTTTGGCCGAATCTGGCCCGTTTCTTGGACTATTACTCAGTTTTGGGGCCCCGAAGTGATTTCCACGATTGTCGAACTCCGAGGTGCGTTTATGTGTCAGTCAACAACACTCACAATTTTGGCCAATTCTGGTCCGTTTCGTGGATTATTACTCACCGTTTGGGGTCCCAGTGCGATTTCTATGATTGACGATCCCCGAGGAGCGTTTACGTGTTCGTCATTAACGCTCACAGTTTTGGCCAATTCTGACCCATTTCCTGGACTATTACCCACCGTTTTGGGGTCCCGAAGTGATTTACATAGTTGTTGAACCCAAAGGTGCGCCTACATGTCGGTCATCAACTCTCGCACTTTTTGGCCGATTCAGGCCCGTTTCATGGACTATTACTCATAGTTTTGGGGTCCCGGAGTGATTTCCACTGTTAACAAACCCCGGGGTGAGTTTTTCAGTCGGTCATCAGCACTCGCGATTTTTGTCGATTCTGAACCGTTTTGTGGACTATTACTCACCGTTTTGGGGTCCCAAAGTGATTTCCATGGTTGTCGAACCCCAAGATGTGCTTACATGTAGGTCGACAAGACTCATAGTTTGAGCCGATTCTGGCCCGTTTCTTGGACTATTACACAGTTTTGGGGCTCCGAAGTGATCTCCACGATTGACGAACCCCGTGGTGCGTTTAAGTGTCGGTCATCAACACTCACAATTTTGGCCAATTCTGGTCCGTTTCATGGACTATTACTCACCGTTTTGGGGTCCCAGTGCGATTTCCACGATTGATGATCCCTGGGTGTGCTTACATGTTTGTCATCAACAATCGTAGTTTTGGCCAATTCTGACCCGTTTCATGGACTATTACTCACCGTTTCGGGGTCCCGAAGCGATTTCCATTGTTGTTGAACCCCTAGGTGCGCTTACGTGTCGATCAGCAACACTCACACTTTTTGGCCAATTCTGGCCCGTTTCATGGACTATTACTCACAGTTTTGGTGTCCCAGAGTGATTTCCACTGTTAACAAACCCCGGGGTGCGTGTTCGTGTTGGTCATCAGCACTTGCGGTTTTTGTCGATTCTGACCCGTTTTGTGGACTATTACTCACCGTTTTGGGGTCCCAAAGCGATTACCATGGTTGTCGAACCCCAAGATGTGCTTACGTGTTGGTCGTCAGGACTCATATTTTGGGCCGATTTTGGCCCGTTTCTTGGACTATACTCAGTTTTGGGGCCCCGAAGTGATTTCCACGATTGACGAACGCCGGGGTGCGTTTAAGTGTCGGTCATCAACACTCACAATTTTGGCCAATTCTGGTCCGTTTCGTGGACTATTACTCCCCATTTTGGGGTCCCAGTGCAATTTCCACGATTGACGTTCCCCGGGGTGCGCGTACATGTCGGTCATCAACACTCGTAGTTTTGGCAAATTCTGGCCCGTTTCACGGACTATTACGCACTGTTTCAGGGTCCCGAAGCAATTTCCATTGTTGTTGAACCCCAATGTGCGCTTACGTGTCGGTCATCAACACTCGCACTTTTTGACCGATTCTGGCCCGTTTCATGGACTATTACTCACAGTTTTGGGGTCCCGGAGTGAATTCCACTATTAACGAACCCCGGGGTGCATTTTCATGTCGGTCATTAGCACTCGCGGTTTTTGTCGATTCTGACCCGTTTTGTGGACTATTACTCACCGTTTTGGGGGTCCCAATGCGATTTCCATGGTTGTCTAACTCCAAGGTGTGCTTACGTGTTGGTCGTCAAGACTCACAGTTTGGCCGAATCTGGCCCGTTTCTTGGACTATTACTCAGTTTTGGGGCCCCGAAGTGATTTCCACGATTGTCGAATTCCGAGGTGCGTTTTAGTGTCAGTCAACAACACTCACAATTTTGGCCAATTCTGGTCTGTTTCGTGGATTATTACTCACCGTTTTGGGGTCCCAGTGCGATTTCTATGATTGACGATCCCCGAGGAGCGTTTATGTGTTCGTCGTTAACGCTCACAGGTTTGGCCAATTCTGACCCATTTCCTGGACTATTACCCACCGTTTTGGGGTCCCGAAGTGATTTACATAGTTGTTGAACCCAAAGGTGCGCCTACATGTCGGTCATCAACACTCGCACTTTTTGGCCGATTCAGGCCCGTTTCATGGACTATTACTCACAGTTTTGGGGTCCCGGAGTGATTTCCAGTGTTAACAAACCCCGGGGTGCGTTTATGAGTCCGTCATCAGCACTCGCGATTTTTATCAATTCTGAACCGTTTTGTGGACTATTACTCACCGTTTTGGGGTCCCAAAGTGATTTCCATGGTTGTCGAACCCCAAGATGTGCTTACATGTAGGTCGACAAGACTCATAGTTTGAGCCGATTCTGGCCCGTTTCTTGGAGTATTACACAGTTTTGTGGCTCCGAAGTGATCTCCACGATTGACGAACCCCGAGGTGAGTTTAAGTGTCGGTCATCAACACTCACAATTTTGGCCAATTCTGGTCCGTTTCGTGGACTATTACTCACCGTTTTGGGGTCCCAGTGCGATTTCCACGATTGACGATCCCTGGGTGTGCTTATATGTTTGTCATCAACAATCCTAGTTTTGGCCAATTCTGACCCGTTTCGTGGACTATTACTCACCGTTTCGGGGTCCCGAAGCGATTTCCATTGTTGTTGAACCCCTAGGTGCGATTACGTGTCGATCAGCAACACTCACACTTTTTGGCCAATTCTGGCCCGTTTCATGGACTATTACTCATAGTTTTGGTGTCCCGGAGTGATTTCCACTATTAACGAACCCCTGGGTGCGTTTTCGTGTTGGTCATCATCACTCATGATTTTTGTCGATTCTGACCCGTTTTGTGGACTATTACTCACCGTTTTGGGGTCCCAAAGCGATTCCATGGTTGTCGAACCCCAAGATGTGCTTACGTGTTCGTCGTCAGGACTCATATTTTGGGCCGATTTTGGCCCGTTTCTTGGACTATACTCAGTTTTGGGGCCCCGAAGTGATTTCCACGATTGACGAACGCCGGGGTGCGTTTAAGTGTCGGTCATCAACACTCACAATTTTGGCCAATTCTGGTCCGTTTCATGGACTTTACTCCCCGTTTTGGGGTCCCAGTGCAATTTCCATGATTGACGTTCCCCGGGGTGCGCGTACATGTCGGTCATCAACACTCGTAGTTTTGGCCAATTCTGGCCTGTTTCATGGACTATTACGCACTGTTTCGGGGTCCCGAAGCGATTTCCATTGTTGTTGAACCCCAAGGTGCGCTTACGTGTCGGTCATCAACACTCGCACTTTTTGACCGATTCTGGCCCGTTTCATGGACTATTACTCATAGTTTTGGGGTCCCGGAGTGAATTCCACTATTAACGAACACCGGGGTGCATTTTCATGTCGGTCATTAGCACTCGCGGTTTTTGTCGATTCTGACCCGTTTTGTGGACTATTACTCACCGTTTTGGGGGTCCCAATGCGATTTCCATGGTTGTCTAACCCCAAGGTGTGCTTACGTGTTGGTCGTCAAGACTCACAGTTTGGCCGAATCTGGCCCGTTTCTTGGACTATTACTCAGTTTTGGGGCCCCGAAGTGATTTCCACGATTGTCGAATTCCGAGGTGCGTTTATGTGTCAGTCAACAACACTCACAATTTTGGCCAATTCTGGTCTGTTTCGTGGATTATTACTCACCGTTTTGGGGTCCCAGTGCGATTTCTATGATTGACGATCCCCGAGGAGCGTTTATGTGTTCGTCGTTAACGCTCACAGGTTTGGCCAATTCTGACCCATTTCCTGGACTATTACCCACCGTTTTGGGGTCCCGAAGTGATTTACATAGTTGTTGAACCCAAAGGTGCGCCTACATGTCGGTCATCAACACTCGCACTTTTTGGCCGATTCAGGCCCGTTTCATGGACTATTACTCACAGTTTTGGTGTCCCGGAGTGATTTCCACTGTTAACAAACCCCGGGGTGTGTTTTTGAGTCCGTCATCAGCACTCGCGATTTTTATCAATTCTAAACCGTTTTGTGGACTATTACTCACCGTTTTGGGGTCCCAAAGTGATTTCCATGGTTGTCGAACCCCAAGATGTGCTTACATGTAGGTCGACAAGACTCATAGTTTGAGCCGATTCTGGCCCGTTTCATGGAGTATTACACAGTTTTGTGGCTCCGAAGTGATCTCCACGATTGACGAACCCCGAGGTGAGTTTAAGTGTCGGTCATCAACACTCACAATTTTGGCCAATTCTGGTCCGTTTCGTGGACTATTACTCACCGTTTTGGGGTCCCAGTGCGATTTCCACGATTGACGATCCCTGGGTGTGCTTACATGTTTGTCATCAACAATCCTAGTTTTGGCCAATTCTGACCCGTTTCGTGGACTATTACTCACCGTTTCGGGGTCCCGAAGCGATTTCCATTGTTGTTGAACCCCTAGGTGCGATTACGTGTCGATCAGCAACACTCACACTTTTTGGCCAATTCTGGCCCGTTTCATGGACTATTACTCATAGTTTTGGTGTCCCAGAGTGATTTCCACTATTAACGAACCCCTGGGTGCGTTTTCGTGTTGGTCATCATCACTCATGATTTTTGTCGATTCTGACCCGTTTTGTGGACTATTACTCACCGTTTTGGGGTCCCAAAGCGATTCCATGGTTGTCGAACCCCAAGATGTGCTTACGTGTTCGTCGTCAGGACTCATATTTTGGGCCGATTTTGGCCCGTTTCTTGGACTATACTCAGTTTTGGGGCCCCGAAGTGATTTCCACGATTGACGAACGCCAGGGTGCGTTTAAGTGTCGGTCATCAACACTCACAATTTTGGCCAATTCTGGTCCATTTCATGGACTATTACTCCCCGTTTTGGGGTCCCAGTGCAATTTCCACGATTCACGTTCCCCGGGGTGCGCGTACATGTCGGTCATCAACACTCGTAGTTTTGGCCAATTCTGGCCCGTTTCATGGACTATTACGCACTGTTTCGGGGTCCCGAAGCGATTTCCATTGTTGTTGAACCCCAAGGTGCGCTTACGTGTCGGTCATCAACACTCGTACTTTTTGACCGATTCTGACCCGTTTCATGGACTATTACTCATAGTTTTGGGGTCCCGGAGTGAATTCCACTATTAACGAACCCCGGGGTGCATTTTCATGTCGGTCATTAGCACTCGCGGTTTTTGTCGATTCTGACCCGTTTTGTGGACTATTACTCACCGTTTTGGGGGTCCCAATGCGATTTCCATGGTTGTCTAACCCCAAGGTGTGCCTACGTGTTGGTCGTCAAGACTCACAGTTTGGCCGAATCTGGCCCGTTTGTTGGACTATTACTCAGTTTTGGGGCCCCGAAGTGATTTCCACGATTGTCGAATTCCGAGGTGCGTTTATGTGTCAGTCAACAACACTCACAATTTTGGCCAATTCTGGTCTGTTTCGTGGATTATGACTCACCGTTTTGGGGTCCCAGTGCGATTTCTATGATTGACGATCCCCGAGGAGCGTTTATGTGTTCGTCGTTAACGCTCACAGGTTTGGCCAATTCTGACCCATTTCCTGGACTATTACCCACCGTTTTTGGGGTCCCGAAGTGATTTACATAGTTGTTGAACCCAAAGGTGCGCCTACATGTCGGTCATCAACACTCGCACTTTTTGGCCGATTCAGGCCCGTTTCATGGACTATTACTCACAGTTTTGGGGTCCCGGAGTGATTTCCACTGTTAACAAACCCCGGGGTGCGTTTTTGAGTCCGTCATCAGCACTCGCGACTTTTATCAATTCTGAACCGTTTTGTGGACTATTACTCACCGTTTTGGGGTCCCAAAGTGATTTCCATGGTTGTCGAACCCCAAGATGTGCTTACATGTAGGTCGACAAGACTCATAGTTTGAGCCGATTCTGGCCCGTTTCTTGGAGTATTACACAGTTTTGTGGCTCCGAAGTGATCTCCACGATTGACGAACCTCGAGGTGAGTTTAAGTGTCGGTCATCAACACTCACAATTTTGGCCAATTCTGGTCCGTTTCGTGGACTATTACTCACCGTTTTGGGGTCCCAGTGCGATTTCCACGATTGACGATCCCTGGGTGTGCTTACATGTTTGTCATGAACAATCCTAGTTTTGGCCAATTCTGACCCGTTTCGTGGACTATTACTCACCGTTTCGGGGTCCCGAAGCGATTTCCATTGTTGTTGAACCCCTAGGTGCGATTACGTGTCGATCAGCAACACTCACACTTTTTGGCCAATTCTAGCCCGTTTCATGGACTATTACTCATAGTTTTGGTGTCCCAGAGTGATTTCCACTATTAACGAACCCCTGGGTGCGTTTTCGTGTTGGTCATCATCACTCATGATTTTTGTCGATTCTGACCCGTTTTGTGGACTATTACTCAGCGTTTTGGGGTCCCAAAGCGATTCCATGGTTGTCGAACCCCAAGATGTGCTTACGTGTTCGTCGTCAGGACTCATATTTTGGGCCGATTTTGGCCCGTTTCTTGGACTATACTCAGTTTTGGGGCCCCGAAGTGATTTCCACGATTGACGAACGCCGGGGTGCGTTTAAGTGTCGGTCATCAACACTCACAATTTTGGCCAATTCTGGTCCGTTTCATGGACTATTACTCCCCATTTTGGGGTCCCAGTGCAATTTCCAAGATTGACGTTCCCCGGGGTGCGCGTACATGTCGGTCATCAACACTCGTAGTTTTGGCCAATTCTGGCCCGTTTCATGGACTATTACGCACTGTTTCGGGGTCCCGAAGCGATTTCCATTGTTGTTGAACCCAAAGGTGCGCTTACGTGTCGGTCATCAACACTCGCACTTTTTGACCGATTCTGGCCCGTTTCATGGACTATTACTCATAGTTTTGGGGTCCCGGAGTGAATTCCACTATTAACGAACCCCGGGGTGCATTTTCATGTCGGTCATTAGCACTCGCGGTTTTTGTCGATTCTGACCCGTTTTGTGGACTATTACTCACCGTTTTGGGAGTCCCAATGCGATTTCCATGGTTGTCTAACCCCAAGGTGTGCTTACGTGTTGGTCGTCAAGACTCACAGTTTGGCCGAATCTGGCCCGTTTCTTGGACTATTACTCAGTTTTGGGGCCCCGAAGTGATTTCCACGATTGTCGAATTCCGAGGTGCGTTTTAGTGTCAGTCAACAACACTCACAATTTTGGCCAATTCTGGTCTGTTTCGTGGATTATTACTTACCGTTTTGGGGTCCCAGTGCGATTTCTATGATTGACGATCCCCGAGGAGCGTTTATGTGTTCGTCGTTAACGCTCACAGGTTTGGCCAATTCTGACCCATTTCCTGGACTATTACCCACCGTTTTGGGGTCCCGAAGTGATTTACATAGTTGTTGAACCCAAAGGTGCGCCTACATGTCAGTCATCAACACTCGCACTTTTTGGCCGATTCAGGCCCGTTTCATGGACTATTACTCACAGTTTTGGGGTCCCGGAGTGATTTCCACTGTTAACAAACCCCGGGGTGCGTTTTTGAGTCCGTCATCAGCACTCGCGATTTTTATCAATTCTGAACCGTTTTGTGGACTATTACTCACCGTTTTGGGGCCCCAAAGTGATTTCCATGGTTGTCGAACCCCAAGATGTGCTTACATGTAGGTCGACAAGACTCATAGTTTGAGCCGATTCTGGCCCGTTTCTTGGAGTATTACACAGTTTTGTGGCTCCGAAGTGATCTCCACGATTGACGAACCCCGAGGTGAGTTTAAGTGTCGGTCATCAACACTCACAATTTTGGCCAATTCTGGTCCGTTTCGTGGACTATTACTCACCGTTTTGGGGTCCCAGTGCGATTTCCACGATTGACGATCCCTGGGTGTGCTTACATGTTTGTCATCAACAATCCTAGTTTTGGCCAATTCTGACCCGTTTCGTGGACTATTACTCACCGTTTCGGGGTCCCGAAGCGATTTCCATTGTTGTTGAACCCCTAGGTGCGATTACATGTCGATCAGCAACACTCACACTTTTTGGCCAATTCTAGCCCGTTTCATGGACTATTACTCATAGTTTTGGTGTCCCAGAGTGATTTCCACTATTAACGAACCCCTGGGTGCGTTTTCGTGTTGGTCATCATCACTCATGATTTTTGTCGATTCTGACCCGTTTTGTGGACTATTACTCACCGTTTTGGGGTCCCAAAGCGATTCCATGGTTGTCGAACCTCAAGATGTGCTTACGTGTTCGTCATCAGGACTCATATTTTGGGCCGATTTTGGCCCGTTTCTTGGACTATACTCAGTTTTGGGGCCCCGAAGTGATTTCCACGATTGACGAACGCCGGGGTGCGTTTAAGTGTCGGTCATCAACACTCACAATTTTGGCCAATTCTGGTCCGTTTCATGGACTATTACTCCCCATTTTGGGGGTCCCAGTGCAATTTCCACGATTGACGTTCCCCGGGGTGCGCGTACATGTCGGTCATCAACACTCGTAGTTTTGGCCAATTCTGGCCCGTTTCATGGACTATTACGCACTGTTTCGGGGTCCCGAAGCGATTTCCATTGTTGTTGAACCCCAAGGTGCGCTTACGTGTCGGTCATCAACACTCGCACTTTTTGACCTATTCTGGCCCGTTTCATGGACTATTACTCATAGTTTTGGGGTCCCGGAGTGAATTCCACTATTAACGAACCCCGGGGTGCATTTTCATGTCGGTCATTAGCACTCGCGGTTTTTGTCGATTCTGACCCGTTTTGTGGACTATTACTCACCGTTTTGGGGGTCCCAATGCGATTTCCATGGTTGTCTAACCCCAAGGTGTGCTTACGTGTTGGTCGTCAAGACTCACAGTTTGGCCGAATCTGGCCCGTTTCTTGGACTATTACTCAGTTTTGGGGCCCCGAAGTGATTTCCACGATTGTCGAATTCCGAGGTGCGTTTATGTGTCAGTCAACAACACTCACAATTTTGGCCAATTCTGGTCTGTTTCGTGGATTATTACTTACCGTTTTGGGGTCCCAGTGCGATTTCTATGATTGACGATCCCCGAGGAGCGTTTATGTGTTCGTCGTTAACGCTCACAGGTTTGGCCAATTCTGACCCATTTCCTGGACTATTACCCACCGTTTTGGGGTCCCGAAGTGATTTACATAGTTGTTGAACCCAAAGGTGCGCCTACATGTCGGTCATCAACACTCGCACTTTTTGGCCGATTCAGGCC